>NC_134354.1:673320681-673620681 GCF_048569485.1 Anomaloglossus baeobatrachus
TTCCAGCTGCTCATCTCCGCCCCTCCTCTTCTATTGGACAGCCATTTTGTGACATTGCTGTGACGCCGAACGCACCTCTCCCTTGAAGGACTGATTGTTCAGCATCAACAGCGACGTCGCAGAACAGGTCTGTACGTGTGACGCTGCCGTAGCGTTAATGTTCGCTACGGCAGCGATCACCACATATCGCACCAACGACGGGGGCGGATGCTATCGCTCGCAACATCGCTAGCAATTGCTAGCGATGTCGCAGCGTGTAAAGCACCCTTTACTCTTCAGAGGGGGTGTACTCATTCATGCTAAGCACAGTGTGCATATATATATATATATATATATATATATATATCTCTATCTATCTATATCTATATTATATATGTATATACTATGTATACATATACACATTATATATATATATATATATATATATATATATATATATATATATATATATATATATATATATATATATATATATATATATATATATATATATATATATATATATATATATACACACACACAGTGCCTACAAGTAGTATTCAACCCCCTGCAGATTTAGCAGGTTTGATAAGATGCAAATAAGTTAGAGCCTGCAAACTTCAAACAAGAGCAGGATTTATTAACAGATGCATAAATCTTACAAACCAACAAGTTATGTTGCTCAGTTAAATTTTAATAAATTTTCAACAGAAAAGTGTGGGTCAATTATTATTCAACCCCTAGGTTTAATATTTTGTGGAATAACCCTTGTTTGCAATTACAGCTAATAATCGTCTTTTATAAGACCTGATCAGGCCGGCACAGGTCTCTGGAGTTATCTTCGCCCACTCCTCCATGCAGATCTTCTCCAAGTTATCTAGGTTCTTTGGGTGTCTCATGTGGACTTTAATCTTGAGCTCCTTCCACAAGTTTTCAATTGGGTTAAGGTCAGGAGACTGACTAGGCCACTGCAACACCTTGATTTTTTCCCTCTTGAACCAGGCCTTGGTTTTCTTGGCTGTGTGCTTTGGGTCGTTGTCTTGTTGGAAGATGAAATGACGACCCATCTTAAGATCCTTGATGGAGGAGCGGAGGTTCTTGGCCAAAATCTCCAGGTAGGCCGTGCTATCCATCCTCCCATGGATGCGGACCAGATGGCCAGGCCCCTTGGCTGAGAAACAGCCCCACAGCATGATGCTGCCACCACCATGCTTGACTGTAGGGATGGTATTCTTGGGGTCGTATGCAGTGCCATCCAGTCTCCAAACGTCACGTGTGTGTGGTTGGCACCAAAGATCTCGATCTTGGTCTCATCAGACCAGAGAACCTTGAACCAGTCTGTCTCAGAGTCCTCCAAGTGATCATGAGCAAACTGTAGACGAGCCTTGACATGACGCTTTGAAAGTAAAGGTACCTTACGGGCTCGTCTGGAACGGAGACCATTGCGGTGGAGTACGTTACTTATGGTATTGACTGAAACCAATGTCCCCACTGCCATGAGATCTTCCCGGATCTCCTTCCTTGTTGTTCTTGGGTTAGCCTTGACTCTTCGTACAAGCCTGGCCTCGGCACGGGTGGAAACTTTCAAAGGCTGTCCAGGCCGTGGAAGGCTAACAGTAGTTCCATAAGCCTTCCACTTCCGGATGATGCTCCCAACAGCGGAGACAGGTAGGCCCAACTCCTTGGAAAGGGTTTTGTACCCCTTGCCAGCCTTGTGACCCTCCACGATCTTGTCTCTGATGGCCTTGGAATGCTCCTTTGTCTTTCCCATGTTGACCAAGTATGAGTGCTGTTCACAAGTTTGGGGAGGGTCTTAATTAGTCAGAAAAGGCTGGAAAAAGATAATTAATCCAAACATGTGAAGCTCATTGTTCTTTGTGCCTGAAATACTTCTTAATACTTTAGGGGAACCAAACAGAATTCTTGTGGTTTGAGGGGTTGAATAATAAATGACCCTCTGAATAAACTTTTCACAATTTAAAAAAAAAATAAAAAAAGAAATAACATTCTTTTTTGCTGCAGTGCATTTCACACTTCCAGGCTGATCTACAGTCCAAATGTCACAATGCCAAGTTAATTCCGAATGTGTAAACCTGCTAAATCTGCAGGGGGTTGAATACTACTTGTAGGCACTGTATATAAATATATTGTATATACAGTATAATGTGTACGTAAACATACACACTCCTCAACATTAAAATTGCAACAATTGGAAAGGGTTTGTCAAGGAGATAGCAGGTGTCACTAAAACATACAAATCATCAAGTTTGTATAAATGCCAGATTTAAAGCAAATATTTTTGAGCATATGGAAAGCCTCAAAAATTGCTTCAAGTCTTGTCAGATATCAAAATGCAAGTTCTCACCACTTATCGCAAAAGGAATGATAGAATCCTTCAACTGAGAGAACTTAGTTTATCACTCTGGTATGTCACTAAGCATGTAAGATCAGATGTCCGCACTAATCAATGTTTCATGTCCCAGTGGTTGGGAGAACAACAAACTGAAAAGGTCCACAGAGGAGAACGTTTGATCGGACAGATCATCAAATTAGAAAAACGAGGTGTAGAGATCCATTCTGTATTACAAGTGAAATTCGACATCACATACCAAGCCGGAGGTGTCAAATAGTGTCTACTCAAACTATCAGAAGGCATTTGCAAAACAATGGATTACGAGCCAGATGTCCAGTTTCATTGACTTCACGCCACCACACTCAAAGGTTTTCATGATGCAGAGTGGAACGGTGGTCTGTCCTCTTCAGTGATGAGTTTTCGCTTTGAAAGCTAAGAAAGCTGGACATTGGTTGAGAGACCAAGTAGGCAAGACCATGAAGAGGAATTCATGGGAGAATGTCCTACTCCCAGAATTATGACATGGGGTGGCATAATATACAGACCTGTCCAGTCTTCATTTCAGGTACACTGCTTTGGTGAAGGAACCAGTGGTACAGCCATTCTCCAAAGTGTCCAAGGAGCCATTGTTTAACATGACAACACTAGGCCGCATATGGACTGTGATAGTTTGAGCAATTTGCATGGTTTAATCATGCTATCATGGCCTGCTTGTCTCCGGACTTGCCTCTCATAGTGCACATCTGTAACATCATTGATCGGCAATTGCAAACAAAGCTGCCAGCAGCAGATCTTGATGATTTGCATGCCCAAGTGGATCTGGCATGGAAGAACATTCCACAGACAACCATAGATAACCCGATTTCTAGTAGCCAAGGTGCGTAAGTACATGTATTTCTTCGTGAGGCACTCATACTCCATACAGAATAAATTGAGATCTTTTGAAACTTTTGATTGCATTTTTCTTATAATTTGTATATCATTAATATGGCTATACAACCTGTGACCTCCATAATTCTACAAATGCTCCATCTGGGTGTTACAATTTCATATATATAGACACACTGTGTATGTATGTATGTATGTATGTATGTATAGACACACTGTGTATGTATGTATGTATGTATGTATGTATGTATGTATGTATGTATGTATGTATATATATATATATATATATATATAGACACACTGTGTATGCATGTATGTATGTATGTATGTATGTATGTATGTATGTATGTATGTATGTATGTATATATATATATATATATATATATATATATATATATATATATATATATATCATGCTCTTATAATTATTATGTAGAGAGTCTGTGGAGATGAGGTCTTGTTCTTTGTTCTTCATGTGTTTCTTGTAAAAGGTTTTGTTTTTACATGAAACAGCACTTTAGTGTCAACTGTAGCAGAAGTGCCTGTCACGCTAGGGGTAAACTATAATAAAATTACACAACTTTTTATTTTCTTTTTTTAGTATATAAGATAACATTTATCTTTGCTTAAAGAAGCCCTGCCACGATTTTTTTCCACTAACTCTGTGAATACGGTAATGTGCATGTAGTGTTATGTGAGTGTATGAACCCCTTTAACACCTGTCGATTTTCCGTTTTATCCTCCCCTTTGTCCAAGATCCTTTTTTATTTTTCTGTCAATATAGCCATATGAGGGCTTGTTTTTTGTGGGACGAGTTGTACTCTTGAATGACACCATTCATTCTGCCTCATATTGTACTAGAAAATGGAAAAAAAATTCCAACTGAGGCGAAATTGCAAACAAAGTGCAATGGCAAGACTATTTTCTGGGATTTTTATTCACCATCTTCCCTATATAGTAAAACTGATGTGTCAGTGTGATGCCTCAGGTCTGTATGAGTTTGAAGTTACCAAACATGTATAGGTTTACTTTTATCTAAGTGGTGAAAAAAAATCTGAGGTTTTTAACAAAAAAAAAAACAAAACACATTGTGCTTTTGTCGCAATTTTCAGAGACCTGTAGAATTTTCATTTTTCAGGGTATGGGGCTCAGTGATGGCTTACGTTTTGCATCTTGAGGCCTGAAACACACATCCGTGAAACACATGCGTGTTTGGTCCGTTTCCGTGTATACTGGAGACACGGCCAAACGTGCACCAATGTTATTGTATGATAAAAGCTCCACGTGCGTTTTTGATGCATGTCCGTTTGTCCGTGTCCGTGATCCGTACCTGTGTGCGTTTTGCACGGAAGCATGTCCGTTTTCTGCACGCAACACGCAGCACGGACCCAATGAAAGTCAACGGGTCTGTGCGCAAGTCCGAGTGACACGGACGCATCTCTGTTTGCTCCCTGTATGTTTTGTGCTTTTTTTATGTGATGTCGGTCTTTTTTCTTTTGGAGCTGACAGGAGCGGCGGTGTATTCTGCAGCTCCTGTCACCTGCATGCAGCAGAGCTGGAAGCGACGCTGGAGGTCCGTGGATTACGCCAGACATGGAGGGCTTTGTCGGGGTTAATAAATTGGTGATGAGGGACTTTATTAGAGATAAAAAACACTAACAAAGGATTTTTCGTGTGTGTGTGTGTGTTTTTTAACTGTCACTTACAGATTAATCATGGAAGGTTTCTCGGGGAGACGCCTGACATGATTAATCTAGGACTTATTGGCAGCTATGGGCTGCCAATAACTCCTTATTACCCCGATTTGCCAACGTACCAGGGCAAATCGGGAAGAGCCGGGTACAGTCCCAGAATTGTCGCATATAATGTATGCGGCAATTCTGGGCGGCTGCTGACTGATATTGTTAGGCTGGGGGGCTGCCCATAACGTGGAGCTCCCCATCCTAAGAATACCAGCCTTCAGCCATATGGCTTTATCTGGCTGGTATTAAAATGGGGGGGGACCGCACGCCGTTTCTTTTAATTATTTATTTATTTATTTCTATACTCCATAGTGACATGCCCACCGGCTGCTGTGATTGGGTGCAGTGAGACACCTGTCACTCAGCGTGGGGGCGTGTCTCACTGCAACCAATCATAGGTGCCGGTGGGCGGGGAAAGCAGGGAATACGAGATTGTTTAATGAGCGGCCGGCTTATTCAAATTAGAAAAAGCCGCCGCAGCAGTGTGAACGCCGTGCAGCGCCGGTGATCGGGGATCGGTGAGTATGAGAGAGGGGGGACACTTCAGTCACTCGGGGGATTAGCGGTCACCGGTGAATCCTTCACAGGTGACCGCTAATCAGTACACGGCACACAGACAGAGCCGCGGCATGACAATGAAGTCGGGTGAAGTTCACCCGGGTTCATTCTCATCCCGCTACTCTGTCTTCCGACATGTAGTAACGACATTTTGCATCACACACGTACATTTCACACGGACAACACACACACACACGTCAGTTATTTCACTCACGCACACACGGACATTCCACACGCACATACGGCTAGCATACGGGATACACACGCAGGCCACACATACCATAAAAACGGACCTAAAAAACGGAAAACGGACCCGAAAAACGGCCCGTTTTACACGTGCGTGGTTTTCAAGAACGTGTGTTTTAGGCCTAAGCTGGTGTTTTAATTATACCAGTTTTGGAGTAGATATGAGGTTTTGATTGTTATTGCATTTTATTGCAATGTTGCAGCAACCAAAAAAAACCCCCATAATTCTGCCATTTTTATTTTTTATTGTTTTGCTACGCCCTTTACTGATCAGATTAATTGAGTTCATATTTCGATAGTTCAGGCGTTTCTGAACTCGGCAATACCAAATATGTGTATTTATTTTTTTTAAATATTTTTCTTTTCAATGGGGCAAAAGAGGGTGATTTGAACTTGTTTTTTTTATTTTCTTCATAGTTTTAAAAACATTTTTTTGAAAACTTTTAATTGGTTTTATTAATCCCCTTAGGGGACTTCAACCTGACACTGTCCAATCTCTTCTGCTGTTCAGAGCGATGCTTCAGCATCGCTCTGAATAGCAGAAATGCTGATCTCCTGTGAGTGCTGGTGCTCTGCCAGCATTCACAGGAACTTTGCCAGGACAATGACAGCTGACCGCCAGCTGTCATGACAACCCATCGATGTCCCGTGATCCCATTGTGGGGCCACCGATACCAGTGGGGAATTATAAAATCCTCGCCGGAATGCGTCAAATTATACTGTCAGAGATTGACAGTGGGATTTAACTAGTTATCAGGAGCGTGTGGATCTCTGATCCACCTGCGTCTTTTAGCTGCACATATTGGCGGGTCAGATCAGGTAACATGTGTAAGAGAAAATGCGGGCTCAAATTGTGAGCATTAAAAAGGATAGACAAGTTGTTAAGGAGTTAATATACTTGCCTACCATTGCCTTCTCCGGGATCCAGTGCCATTCTGATCCTCTTCTCAGTGCCACACCGCCTCTTCAGATTCTCTAGGTCACACTGTGCTTTGTGTGTCCTGTATGTGTCTTTTACAATATAAGTCTATGGAGCGTCAGAATGAGGCTCAATAGTCTTACATTTTAAAGGAGACTTCTGCCTCACACAAAGAGCGAGGCGGATAGTCTGAACAACGGAAACGTCACTTGATAAGAGAAACAGAATGCAGCTGGATCCCAGAAAAGCCACGGTAGGGGATTATATAAAGAGTAAGCTCACATTTGCACATAAAGCGGAGAAGTGCTATCTGATTGGAGAGCACGCCCCAATATTATACTATAGAGTAGTGCAATCAGTGTTTTTTCTGTTGGCAGCGTATGTCAGATCAAGCGCACCCATACAGTCTGCGTGTGAAGCATCGGACTGCACTGATGACATCCGAGGGCAGTCCGATATATGCAGAGACAGGTTATGGAGAGGATGGAGACATGAATCTCTCCTCCGCACCTGTGATCTGATTCTCACATGCAAGGGAATCGGAGCACAGTAGATGACTCTCGGCTACGCTCGCAGCAGTTTGAGTCGAGTGTCATTAGCATATAGTGTCCGATTCTCTCTCATAGGATGCTATATGCCAGTGTGACCCTGGCCTCACACGCACACTACACAGACATATTCTCAGATTTACTGGGAAAAAATACTTCAGGTTCAAAATGGTGTATTGATTAATTTCTTGATATCCACTTATATCGGATAAAGCTTTGTTTTTCTCATAAAGCTCATCAAATCTGCTGCATTAACCTAGAGGTAAAGCAATTGTCTCAAGTTCTTAAATGGGTAAAACTACAAAGTGCTTGTTAAAAAAAGTAACTCAAATTAACTTTTCCTTGAAAATCCTCTCCTTTCTTAAGAACAGAGGGACTTTTAATGTAATAGTGTTCAGCTTGTTGCCTAGGTTACAGGCCACCCTATAGTTTCAGAATGCACAGTTGCCTAGGTAAGGAGCTCATGCAGATTGCTTGTTTCATGCTTTAGACCAGAGGTCTCAAACACGCGGCCCACGGGCCGCAAGTGGCCCCTGAGGCTGTTTCTTGTGGCCAGCAGAGAGTTAGAGCCCGTGACGATTGCGTCCCGGTACACAAAGCCTCCGCCATCAGCACTTTCCTTCAGGTGAATATAATTTGCGGCAACGCGCAGAGAAGCACGCCTCTACACATGCTTTCTAATGCCAGCTGCCGCCGACCAATCAGAGGCCAACAGCTAACGTGGGTGTATTTTGATTGGCCAGCGGCTGCCATTAGTAAAGATGTGAGGAGAGCAGTTGCGCAAATTGTTCCCCAGAAGGAGAACGCTGATGGTGGCAGCCCCATGTACCGGACAACGATCATCACAGGGTCTATGTGCCTGCGTGCTGCAAGAAGCAGGTAAGAGGACACCGAAGGAACAGAGGACAGGTGAGGAGAATCTTCTTTTTTTTTTTTTTGTATGTGAACAACGTCATAACGGGATATTACTACAGGATGGACAGATTACTATAAGGGGACAATATGAGCCCATTACCACAGGGGACAGTATAGGCACATTACTATAAGGGGACAATATGAGCACAATTAATACAGGGGACAATATGGGCACAAGTACTTACCACAGGGGACAGTATAGGCACATTACTATAAGGAGACAATATGAGCACAATTACTACAGGGGACAATATGGGCACAAGTACAAGAAGGGGTCAATATGGGCACATTACCGCAGGGGACAATATGGGCACATTACTACAGGGATCAATATGGGCACATTACTACCAGGGGACAATATAGGCACATTGCCACAGGAGGGCAATATGGGCACATTACCACAAGGGGGCAATATGGGCACATTACTACAGTATGGGGAGAAGTATGGGGAGAAGGATAGGACACATTACTACAAGGATGAGGACAAGGTTGGGGACATTACTGAAAGATGAGGACCAGGATGGAAATATTACTACAAAATGTTGTCCAAAATTACTATATAGTAATAATTGTAAAATATTACTTACAAGAAGGGGATAAAATGTAAAAAAAAAAAAAGATTTTTTTTCCCCCCAATAAAAATACTTTTTTATGTACAAACTGAAATAAAAATGTGCACATTTGATATAATAAACGAGCGAAAAATGTTCAAAAAACATGATCCAAAGGTGTATAGAAAAAAATATGTGATCATTAAAAATGTCACTGGGTTCAGCAAAGAATGCGGCCACCCAAATAATTTTTTTTTCTATGTGTCGCCCTTATACTCAGCTGAGTTTGAGACCCCTACATTAGACCCTGTTCACAGCACTCTGAAGCTGCTCAGATAACAGATCCGCTAGACTCAGTCTTTCTCTATTGCTGCAGCAGCAGAGCTGAGGGCAGTATGGAAGGCTGCTCAGCTTGGGTCAGCCACACCACCATACCACTGACCTGAACTAGAAATCTTCAGGCGTACACCGCGCCAGAAAAGAAGGAAGCTGGAGGTGTGGAGCAGGGTATTCAGAACAAGAACAAGCAGCTCTTTATAGCTTCCGATGAGAGAGCATTGGAAGAGATATACTAATAACCCTCCACTGCGTGCGTCAGCCATGGGTCATGTGACTGTGATGCGATCTTACGATCGTATCACAGCTGCGGAGAAGAGGGGGGAGCACTTTCTCCCTCTCCTCTGCTGCCTGTCTCTGCGTATATCGCACTGCGGTCAGATGACATGTGAGTGCATTGCAAGGTTTCACACGCTCCCATAGACTTGTATGGGGGTGTGTGAGCTGAGAATTGCTGCCAAACGCAGCATGCTGCGATTCATTTATCAGGCCGATATGGCATGAGAAATCAATCGCAGATGGACACTGCCCCATAGTTTTGCACTGGTGCGAGAGCAATCCGATGTTTTATCGGATTGCACTCATCCCTGCAAAATGCAAGTGGGACCGAGGCCTCACTCTGACCATTCCTCCCCCTTTTCTCCTCTCCATAAACTTTAATAAGCGGCTGTACTCTGTTCCATCTGTATGACGGCAGGTTGTCTTGTCTGGAGCAAGACAGAATTTAGCTGTATTTCTAAATGATTAGTTGAGGAGGGGAAAAGCTGATCATAAGTGGAGAAAACAATACATTTCACTGATAAGATATATTATAAAGTATCTGATATTTGCCTGTACTATTAATATGATAAAACTACAGTTAATATTGAACTCAACACTAAAACTATATAGTCAGTTCTTAATCTCCCTCATATAGTGGCTGCAGGAATTCAGGATTTGGTTTATGTAAAAAATCTGAAACTCTGTATTAAAAAAATAATGAATTCATTGCTATAAACATATATTAATCAATTAAATGTATGTACTGTGTATTAAAATTAATCAGCACAAAATTTCGAACAGATATGTAGTATAATACTAAAAGGCAGAAATTTATGTTAAGTCATATGACTTAGTTTTTTTTTTATTCATAATGTGTATATAGGTGGTGGATACTCGGAGAGATAAATTCTTCTACTGTCCGTGCCTTCATAAAGTATTAAGATGAGATGCACAGTGCAGTTCTATCATCCTTACCATGCCTGTATTCAGTGACAGGAGCTGATCTCTCTGCTCTTCGTCCCCTCTGAGATGTTACATCACACATCAGCTATTATCAGGGTAACTGAATGTTACTGACAGCAAGGAGCGCACCCCCTAATGTGTGATGTAATGTCCAAGAGGGGATGGAGGGCAGAAAGAGCAGCTCCTGTCACACTGAATTACAGGTATTGTAAAGATAGTAGAACTGCACTGTGCATCTCATCTGTATAGCTTATGGTGACACGGACAGTAGAAGAATTTTTTACCTCCTTGGAGTACCTCTTTAAGACACCACTTTTCCAATTTGAGTCATGGTAATTTTTTTTACATTAAACATATCCTTTTTATAAACCAAAAAAATATGGTCCCAAGGGTACACTTCGGAATACCAAATGAATATCCTTCCTCAAAACAAATGATAAACTGTCTCAATGAAGCCACATTGCAAATGCTGTATAAGTGTCTAAATATTTCATGGATTGGCATATTGTAAATTTGGTTGGTGTAATCCTGCCATTGGAGACTGTGCACAGCCATGTTCAGTAGCAAGAAGTCTTTAAGGGGTTTTCCACTATTGCTTATTGCTAAAACCCAGCTTAAGCAGTTCGGGGCCCCATAGAATCTAAAATGAATCCATACTCCCCTCTTGCAGTGGCGCCATAGATATTGGTGCTGCTATTCCTAGCGGTTCATGTGACACTGTTGTGTCACATGACTAAGGCAGCCAATCAGCGGCTGAGGCTTATTAGTATTCCGTCAGAACGGACATCCACTCTGACAAAAAAGAGAATTTTGTTACTTACCGTAAATTCTTTTTCTTATAGTTCCG
The DNA here is from genome assembly GCF_048569485.1 of Anomaloglossus baeobatrachus. Classification (NCBI taxonomy): domain Eukaryota; kingdom Metazoa; phylum Chordata; class Amphibia; order Anura; family Aromobatidae; genus Anomaloglossus; species Anomaloglossus baeobatrachus. Next base: position 673,331,788 of record NC_134354.1, read on the forward strand.
TATTGGGAGACCCAGACCATGGGTGTTTAGGTTTTGCCTCCGGAGGACAAACAAAGTACTACACTTCAAAGTGTAGCTCCTCCCTCTGAGCTTATACACCCCCTGGTAGCCAGTCCTAGCCAGTTTAGTGCAAAAGCTGAAGGAGAATAGCCACCCACAAGTAGAACCGAGTAAGAACCGGAACAACCGGAGACTCTGTCCACGACAACAGCCGGTGATAACACACGGAACAAGAAAATTGCCAACAGGCAACAGGGAGGGAGCTGGGTCTCCCAATACGGAACTATAAGAAAAAGAATTTACGGTAAGTAACAAAATTCTCTTTTTCTTTATCGTTCCTTTGGGAGACCCAGACCATGGGACGTTCCAAAGATGTCCCTGGGTGGGAATAAACAGAAAAAACTAAGAAGTAGGCGGAGCCTAACTTCACAAGTGGGCGACAGCCGCCTGAAGGATGCGTCTGCCCAATCTCGCATCTGCCGAAGCATGAGCATGCACTTGGTAGTGCTTCGAAAAGGTATGCAGGCTAGTCCAAGTGGCAGCCTGACAGACTTGTTGAGCCGTAGCCTGTTGCCTAAAAGCCCAAGAGGCACCGACAGCTCTGGTCGAGTGTGCTTTGATCCCCGGCGGGGGAGGCACCTGAGTACTCTGGTAGGCGTCCGAAATGGTCGATCTAATCCAACGGGCCAAGGTCGGCTTAGAAGCAGAGAGACCCTTGCGCCGCCCTGTGGTTAGCACAAAAAGAGGTGCACCGCCTAAGCGCAGTGGTGCGAGACACATAGATCCGGAGAGCATGCACCAGATCTAGAGTATGCAGCGCTTTCTCAAAGCGATGAACAGGGGCCGGACAGAAGGAAGGCAAGGAAATATCCTGGTTAAGGTGGAAGGGAGAGACCACCTTAGGAAGAAAGTCCGGGGTCGGACGGAGAACTACCTTGTCTTGGTGAAAAACCAAAAAAGGTGACTCCGAGGAGAGCGCAGCTAAATCAGAGACTCTCCTGAGAGAAGTTATGGCAACTAGAAAGGCCACCTTTTGGGAAAGACGATACAAAGAAACCTCCCTAAGGGGCTCGAAAGGGGGTTTCTGCAATACCGTGAGGACCAAGTTAAGGTCCCAGGAATCCAAGGGCCGCCAATAAGGCGGAATGATGTGAGACGCACCTTGCATGAAGGTGCGGACCTGAGCCAGCCGGGCGAGACGCCGCTGGAACAGCACTGATAGAGCTGAGACTTGTCCCTTGAGAGAGTTGAGGGACAGTCCTAGCTGCAGACCGGACTGTAAAAAAGACAGAAGGGTCGGCAACGAGAATGGCCAAGGAGAATGGTCGGAAGAGCGACACCAGGACAGGAAAATTTTCCAAGTCCTGTGATAGATCTTGACGGAGGAAGACTTACGGGCCCGAGTCATAGTGGAGATGACTTAAGGAGGAATACCAGAAGCCGTCAAAATCCAGGACTCAAGAGCCACGCCGTCAATTTGAGTGCCGCAGAATTCGGGCGGAAAAACGGACCTTGCGAGAGAAGGTCTGGACGGTCCGGAAGATGCCACGGCATCTCCACAGACAGTTGGAGCAGGTCCGGATACCAAGCTCGCCTGGGCCAGTCCGGTGCAATGAGGATGACTCAACGGCCCTCCATTCTGATCTTGCGCAGGACTCTGGGCAAGAGAGCTAGAGGGGGAAACACGTAGGACAGACGAAACTGGGACCAGTCTTGAACCAGAGCGTCCGCGGCGAAGGCCTGAGGTTCGTGGGAGCGAGCCACGTAAACCGGAAACTTGTTGTTGTGACGGGATGCCATTAGGTCCACGTCCGGAGTGCCCCACTTGCGGCAGATTGACTGAAACACTGCCGGGTGCAGGGACCACTCGCCACCGTCCACGGATTGACGGCTGAGATAATCTGCTTCCCAGTTTTCTACGCCAGAGATGTGGACTGCGGATATGGTGGACTTGGAGTCCTCCGCCCATTGGAGAATGCGTTGGACCTCCAACATTGCCAGGCGGCTGCGTGTTCCGCCTTGGTGATTGATGTAGGCAACCTCTGTCGCGTTGTCTGACTGGACTCGAATGTGCCTGCCCGCCAACAGGTGGTGAAAGGCTAGGAGAGCTAGAAGCACAGCTCTGGTTTCCAGCACATTGATTGAAAGGGCTGACTCGGACGGAGTCCAAGTGCCCTGTGCTCTGTGGTGGAGATGTACCGCTCCCCAGCCGGATAGGCTGGCATCCGTGGTGAGAATCACCCAGGACGGAGTCAGGAAGGAGCGCCCTTGGGACAGGGAGAGGGGTCGAAGCCACCACTGAAGAGAGCTCCTGGTCCGTGGCGACAGAGCCACTAACCTCTGTAAGGAGGAAGGCCGCTTGTCCCAACAGCGGAGAATGTCCAGCTGCAGAGGACGCAGATGGAACTGGGCAAAGGGAACCGCCTCCATGGAGGCCACCATTTGACCCAGCACCTGCATCAGACGCCTGAGGGTATAACGGCGGGGCCTCAGGAGAGAGCGCACCGCCAACCGGAGTGACAGCTGTTTGTCTAAGGGCAACTTCACAAGTGCCGGCAAAGTCTCGAACTGCATCCCTAGGTACGTGAGACTCTGGGTCGGAGTCAGAGTGGATTTGGGAAGATTGACAATCCACCCGAATTGGGCTAGGGTGGCGAGAGTGAGCGAAACACTCCGCTGACAGTCTGCGCTGGATGTACCCTTGACCAGAAGGTCGTCCAGATAAGGAAGCACTGCTAACCCCTGGAGGTGCAGGACCGCAATCACTGCCGCCATGACCTTGGTGAATACCCGAGGGGCCGTGGCTAACCCGAAGGGGAGAGCCACGAATTGGAAATGATCCTATCCTATCGCAAAACGTAATCAACGCTGATGTGACACTGCGATTGGCACATGTAGATAGGCATCTCTGATGTCGATGGACGCCAGGAACTCCCCTTGGGTCATTGAGGCAATGACTGATCGCAGAGACTCCATGCGAAAATGCCGCACCCGGACATGCTTGTTGAGAAGCTTGAGATCCAAGATGGGCCGGAAGGTACCGTCCTTTTTTGGAACTAGGAAGAGATTTGAGTAAAAACCTCTGAACCGTTCCTGAGCGGGAACTGGGACAATCACTCCGTTTGCCTGCAAGGACGCCACGGCCTGCGAGAAGGCGGCGGCCTTGGAGCAGGGGGGAGTTGAGAGAAAAAATCTGTTCGGAGGGCTGGAAGAGAATTCTATCCTGTAGCCGTGAGATATGTCGTCTCTCACCCACTGATCGGAGACTTGCTTTAACCAAGCGTCGCCAAAGTGGGAGAGCCTGCCACCGACTAAGGACGTGGCTGGAGCGGGCCGAGAGTCATGAGGAAGCTGCCTTAGTGGCAGAACCTCCTGCGGTCTTCTGCGCACGCGCTTTTGGGCGCCAGTTGGATTTCTGATCCTTGGCTGAGTTAGCGGACGAGGCTGAAGGCTTAGAGGATGACCAGTTGGAGGAACGAAAGGAACGAAACCTCGATTGATTCCTACCCTGGGCAGGTTTCCTGGTCTTGGTTTGTGGCATGGAAGTACTCTTCCCGCCAGTAGCTTCTTTAATGATTTCATCCAGCTGTTCACCAAACAGCCGTGAACCAGCAAAAGGGAGCCCAGCAAGAAACTTCTTGGAAGAAGCATCTGCCTTCCACTCTCGAAGCCACAAAATCCTGCGGATAACAAGAGAATTAGCCGAAGCCACCGCAGTGTGGTGAGCAGCCTCTAGCATGGCAGACATGGCATAGGATGAAAAAGCTGAAGCCTGAGCAGTTAAGGTAACCATCTCAGGCATAGATTCCTTGGTGAGGGAATGCATCTCCTCTAGAGAAGCAGAGATGGCTTTGAGAGCCCACACTGCTGCAAAAGTCGGGGAAAACGCGGCCCCCGCAGCTTCATACACAGATTTGGCCAGAAGGTCAATCTGACGGTCAGTGGAATCCTTAAGTGAGGTGCCGTCAGCCACCGACACAACGGTCCGGGCTGATAGCCTAGACACCGGAGGGTCTACCTTTGGGGAGTGAGACCAGTCCTTGACCACCTCAGGTGGAAATGGAAACCGGTCATCAGAACCATGCTTTGGAAAGCGTTTGTCAGGGCAGGCCCTGGGTTTGGTCACAGCGGTCTGAAAACTGGAGTGGTTAAAGAACACACTCTTCACTCTCTTAGGCGAGGTAAACTGATGTTTTTCTGCCAAAGAGAGTTGCTCCTCTGACACTGGCGGATTGAGATCCAGCACAGAATTAATAGAAGCAATCAAATCACTAAGATCTGAGTCACCCTCAGAGAAATCGATGGGATACATAGCCTCCGAGCCCACAGTGAGGGCATCCTCCTCATCTTGAGAGTCAGCTCTTGAGGCAGAGCCGTGGGATGGGGAGGGGGAGGAAACCCTGCACCTTCTCTTAGAAGGACGGGGTCTGGGATCAGATGATGAATCCTCCGTGAGCTCCGATGGACGGAGGTCAGAGGATAGGAGTCCTCTGTCAAGAGTATTAGAGGCACCCTGTGAGGGGGGCTGATGCATATTCATCAAAGTCCTGGACAAAAGCCCCATGGACTCAGCAAATGACTGGGATATGGACCTAGAAAAGGACTCTACCCAGGCCGGGGGTTCAATCACAGGTGCAGCAGCAGCCTGAGAGACCACTGGGGGTGAGACTCCAGGCTGTGGCACCGCCAAGTTAGAGCAGACATCACAATGTGGATAGGTGCTCGGCTCAGGCAGCAGGAGCTTACATGCAGTGCATGCAGAATCAAGCTTTGGAGCCTTGCTCCTTGTGTGAGACATGCTGCTGGAGTGGGGGCTTTGCAGAGAATGAACCCCAGGGAGAATATACAGAGGTCCACAACCGGAGACCGGCTGTGGCTTACCAGACCGCTGAGCGCGGTGTTGTGTGCCCTCCAGATCCCGAAGCCCGGTCCCCCAGTCGCAGCACCTCAGCAGAGATGCAGAATGCAGGATGTCCCAGAGCAGAGTGAACTCTGCCTGAGAAGAGGGCGTTCCTATAAAAGAGCGGGAACTGGAGGGCTATAGAGACCTGCAGGGAAGGAGGGACGCCCCAGCAGTGGGGAGTGTCCCTCCCCTGTGTAGAACGGCAGCCGGGAGGAGCCGAACCTGTCCCTCTGCATGAGTGACATGCGAGGGCAGGAAAATGAAACTAGGCCTCCGGCGAAGCCAGGGCCTAAATTTAAGCGGCGAGGCCGACAAGCAGGCACCATCGGCGCGGTTCTCAGGCAAAATCTAGAGAACCCGCCGGAAAAGTTAAAACAATCACATACAGCATACTCTCCCCTTACAATAAAGAACCGGGACCCCCAACATAAACGTCTCAGGTACTTAGCTGCTGAGACGCAGGGCCATGTCCCTGGGGATGAGTGCTGCGGTCCAACAGAATCCTCAAGGGGCTGTGGATGGAGATCGGACTCCTGCCAGGCATGGAGACCGTGCTGGCTCCCACTTCAAGCCAGAGCCCAGAAGGGATGGTGAAGGAGCGCGGCATGTAAGGCTGCAGCCTTGTAAATCAACCTTAACAACACCGCCGACACAGTGGGGTGAGAAGGGACATGCCGGGAGTCCAGACATGGACCCGCTTTTCTTCAAACTCTTTCCAAAAGTCAAACAAATCAGATGAGAATGCATGTGTGGATGTATGACCTCCTGAACACAAAGCGATAAACTGGCTAGGACTGGCTACCAGGGGGTGTATAAGCTCAGAGGGAGGAGCTACACTTTTAAGTGTAGTACTTTGTGTGTCCTCCAGAGGCAGAAGCTAAACACCCATGGTCTGGGTCTCCCAAAGGAACGATAAAGAAATGGAAAGAATAGGTTCATACAGATACTGTGCTCACGACTGAGGACCACGTCAGAGTTTCCCTAGTAATCTCCAAACAAGATTACAAAGGAGACCCCAAATTCACTATTATGAGGCCAACAGTACACATGCCGTGTTAATCGTCTACGTAGTGTTCTTTTTCAGATATGCACAAAAATCTATTAAAAAAAAGGATCCATATGGAAACCCAAAGGCAGTGATAGCAGCGAGCAATATATGTGTGTGAAACTAGCCACAGCTGGTCAGCGTCTACTGATTGGCTGCAGCAGTCACATGACACAATAACACATGGTACACAGGGAATAGGAATATCAACCTCGCTGTAATGGTGTCACTGCGGGAGATGAGTAAACATTGCTTCTATATTCTTTAGGGCCTTGAAGTAATTAAAGGGAATCTGTCAGTTGGATTAACCCTCGCAAACAATCATTATGGGTATGGAGGTCCCAGGAAGCTGAATTAAATGACATCTAGATAGCTACAATCTGAGGTCTTATTCCTGAGAAATCAAATTTTTTCTTGATATGCAAATGAGCTGTTAAGATCTATGGGTCGGACACAGATCTCCCCGAGACTCTGCCTCCAGCGCTTATTATGAATAAAAGGTGGCGTTACCAATGTTAGATCTATATGTCTCACACTGGTAACGTCTCCTTTCATTTAAAATAAGTTCTAGAGGGAGATTATCGGGGATATCGGAGTACTAACCAAAGATATTAATAGCTCATTTACATATTAAGAAAAATGTGGCTATGTCAGGAATAAGACATCGGATCCAAGATATCGAGGTATCATTTTACTCAACTTTTTATGACCTACATGCCTATGCTGACAGTTTAGGAGGGCTGATCGTACTGAAAGATTCCCTTTAAACTGGGGTTGTTCAATGGTGGACAGCCCCTTTAAGTAATGTGGTAGGTTTATGTCTGAGATGTTGGTATCCACAATAAGTCTATAATAAATATACAGTATATGTGATCTTATTATTGGGAATCCCTCAGAAATATATTTCCAGAACCGACCTGCAATGTTTCTGATCATTTTTTCAGATCAATTTGATACTATACTGTTAATATGATTTTAGTTTTTTGGCACGTAGTCATTGCACTTCCAGACGCAGCTTGGGTGTTTCACCTTTTATGACTCCATAAGTTTACTGTAAATGGCGCTAAATGCTACAAATACAGTAATCGATTTGTATAAATATAGAAAAGTTGCAACACTGTAACAAAGAAACACTGTTGGTCTGTATTATAGGACTAGCTTCAAGAAAGGTCCAATAATAATTACCTAATGGAGTCTATATAGATATTTAGGAGTAAAAACATTATAATTACAATAGGTTTTTGTATGATAAAAATTATCTGCACACTCAAGATACCGAGGAACATTATGTATATTCTTCTAAGGCTATGTGCACACAACGCTGCAGAAACCACCTGAAACACTCAAAAGAATGAACATAAGCATTTCTCTGAAAAAACAATTCGCATTGTAAACATTCTGTCTTTACGATCCTAAAAACGAAAAGTGTTTAAGGCCGCTTTCACATTGTGTTATTACCTACATTCACTGGTCCCGTCGGGGCATTTGTCCGAACCCCCTCCTCCGCAAAATGTGTTTCAGACGCATACACTGAAGGAGCCATTGACTATAATGGAGTAATGGAGCAGAAGGAGTCAGCGTGTGGTCTGTCTTGCACCATTTTCAGGCATATACGTTTTCTGCAGACTACTCAGACGTAGTAGACTACGTTCGGATGTACGCCTGCAGAAAACGTATATGCCCAAAAATGGTGCAATATAGAGCCCATGCTGACTCCGTCTGCTCCATTATAGACAATGGCCCGGTCAGCGTATGCGTCCGAAACACGTTCTGCAGGGGGGTGTTCGGACGGTTGCCCCGACGGGACCAGTGAACGTAGCTAAAAACGCAATGTGAATGCGGCCTTACAGAAGTGACACGTCCATTTTCCTGGCATTTTCCACTAGGAAGCCAATGGGAAAGCTCAAAAAATGCCGGCAAGACGTCTACTTGTTTTTTTAACATTGCTTCTGCTTAAAAAAATGCTAGTGTTTTTTTAAAGATTGGAAAACTACATCGCACAAACTATGGGAAAACCCTCAAAAAAACTGCTGCCAACCAAAACCATCGGAAAAACGCTCAGAAAAGAACTGGGAAAAGAACCACAAAAGCCACATAGTAAAATAAACGCCAGAGTTTCCTGAAGTGCCTTCTGCTTGATAAAATCAGAGGGTTCGCCTGAGTTTAAAAGACGTTGTGTGCACATATCCTAAGGAAGGATAATATCTCAGCAGAGATTCCTGGAAATTAAAAACAAGGTTCTAATTTAGACGCTTTAATCTTCATAAGCTCTTAATTTTGGTGCTAATGGTTAAAATACTGTATATCTCCTGTATAAAAGAAGAGGTTTACTTTTACTGATAGCGTCTTTTATTTCTGCGATCAGCTATCAATGACCGAAGATTGGCTGAAGAGAATAATATTATTCAGCGGCTTCTCCTACAAATATACAGCATCAATCTATACCAGAATCACAAATGAATTGCTGCAAAAATAGGGGTCAATTCACTTTGCAGAAATTTGAAATCCGCTCCCTTCATGTGAACGTGGATGTTTTGGTGGCAAATATATGGATTTCTACATTAAAGAAACAGTAGGAGAAATATCTGCAACAAAATCTGCCATGTGTGAATTAATTCTAAAGGAATAACTACTAAAGATCCCTTATAAAGTGCAAAAATGCAAGCGCCCCATCTACAGTGTTTCACTACATGCAAATCCCATTGGGCATACCCACGTATAGTCTTTGTCACTAATCTATAATTTCCTCTAATGTTTTCTATTTTTTAAATAGACAAGACAACGTATTTGAGAGGCTTAATTATGTATTTTACCTGTATATCGTGTACATTTCTATATAGTAAATGATCATCAATGCCAAGGCAGTACACATTATAGAAATGGGCAGTACACCTGTTCCGGTCTCTTCTCTGTAGTGGAAGTTTTTTAGCAAATAATGAATATGAAATTTGTTAAAAAAGATGAGCCTATACTGATCTATGCTGTAAGCCTCCTCAATTACGTACATCAGTGGTGGATATTATAGAATGTGTAATTCAGCCTAAAGTTTACGATACATGAGACAGCTGAAAAATTTAATAAGCTTAAAATAATGTTATGACAAGACCATAAATAGCCATAAAGGGGCCCTAATAGCAAAGACTATAATGGCCTCCACATCTTGTACCAGTAAAACTATATGGGTAAAACTCCCTTGAAGCGGAGTAATTATGGCTTGTGTGCTCTCAGTCTCTTTTGTTCTACCTTTGTTCTCTCATGTTGTACACCATAATATAATACTATAGGGGAAGAGGTATCATAACAGACAATACAGAGATCTACAGGCTCCTTAAAGGAGTTATCCGGGACTTTGCTTATATTTTCATATGGGGCTAAGAACTTATAGGCAGGTAGTTGCTAACTTGACTCTGCTCTATCCTTCAAGCCTCACATCCAAGCCCTCTTCACCTCATGCAGACTACAACTCAAAAATATCTACCGGATCTGTACATTCCTTAACAAAGAATCAGCAAAAACATTAGTGCATGCCCTCATCATCTCCCGCCTCGACTACTGCAACCTCCTGCTCTCTGGCCTCCCTTCCAACACTCTTGCACCCCTCCAATCTATCCTAATCTCTGCGGCCTGCTTAATCCACCTCTCCCCTCGCTATTCCCCAGCCTGGCCACTCTGCCAATCCCTTCACTGGCTTCCCATCGCCCAATGACTCCAGTTCAAAACATTAACCATGACATACAAAGCTATCTACTACCTGTCTCCTCCTTACATCTGTGACCTAGTCTCCCGGTACCTACCTGCACGCAACCTCAGATCCTCACAAGATCTCCTCTACTCCTCTCTTACCTCCTCTTCCCACAATCGCGTACAAGATTTCTCCCGTGCCTCCCCCATACTCTGGAATGCTCTACCTCAGCATATCAGACTCTCCCCTACCATGGAAATCTTCAAGAGGAACCTGAAGACCCACCTCTTCCAACAAGCCTACAACCTACAATAGCCCTCAGTCCAGTACACCACTGCACAACAAGCTCTGTTCTCACCTACTGTATCCTCACCCATTCCATATAGACTGTGAGCCCTCGCGGGCAGGGTCCTCTCTCCTCCTATACCAGTCTGTTTTGTACTGGTAATGATTGTTGTACGTATACCCTCTTTCACTTGTAAAGCGCCATGGAATAAATGGCGCTATATAAATAATAATAATAACTACCTGCGTGTTTTGTCCGACACCGATCTCCAATGGCTGAGCCGTCACAGACTGCTCCTGACGGTGATCCTGCGGTTCTGCTAATGTCACGTCCACAAAGCAGCTGCTTCTCTTCCGCTCTGCTCTGTTGACTGGGTGTGACTGCCAATGTCATACTGATTGACAGCCAGATCCCTGTTGTCTAGCTGCGAGGAGACAGCTGTCAATCAGCATGATGTCTGCAGTGATAATATATTTCTGTTGTAGGTTAAACTACATTTATGGCCAAAATTATGATGAATTTGTCAGATGTGTCCCCTCCCTATGAAGCTTCAGTTATCTTACTAATTTTGGCCTTTTTTGGTATATGCATGTAAGGTGTTTTACATATATATGTATATATACACTATCATAGTGATTTTTGCATTGTTTAAGGGATGTTTTCTGCCCTGTAGATCAGTTATATGTTATAGACTATAGACAACCAGCTCGGGGCATTGACTGCGGCTTTGAGTTCTACAAACATAAATAAGAAGTAGACTGAAATAATGAAACTTACGCCATCATGATGACGCTGAAATCTAACCAGTTCCATGGATCCCGCAAAAATGTAAAGCCGTCTATGCAAAAACCTCTTGCAATGATTTTCACAAGTGATTCAAATGTATAAATTCCAGTGAAAGTGTACCTGTGAAGGACAAACATCCGACAAGTCAAGGCCTGGAGGATTAACACAGATCAGCACTTTGTATTGGTCGTAATGTCATTAATATTTATCAACTTCATAATTAGCGCAAGTAAAAGATAAAACAGAATTGTAGAGCAATGTTAATTGTTCTCTAAGGGCAGACGTTGCAATCAATGTTGCAAACACTGGGACATTTTCAACATGGTCAGACTTCCTGCAAAAGTCTCAGGGTACATATCCCCAACCCCCACCCCCATATTTAGGGACACAACTTTACTCCACTTTGTGTGCAACATCATGTCCTTGTGGAATTTAAGCCTTGAAGGCAACTCAAAAGTAATAACATTGACTGGAGGAAGCTCAGATCACAGCAATCTAACCCCTTATTATGGTCCAAAACTGGTTTACAGTGTTGGTGAATCTTATGCAGGCCAATGAACTGATAAGCAGTATCAAGGAAACATCACTAAACAGTGTACAGATCAGGGCTCTTTGGGCTTCATACATTGTTTAATCATGGCTGCCGCCAATGCGGACAACAGGTGACAGGCGGAGACATTGTATGTCAAGGCTCACATTGGTCAGAAATGGTGACTAAAGCGGGCTTTACACGCTACGACATCGCTCAAGTGATCTCGTTGGGGTCACGGAATTTGTGACGCACATCCGGTCGCTTTAACGATGCCGTTGCGTGTGACACCTATGAGCAATTTTGCATTGTTGCAAAAATGTGCAAAATCGCTCATCGGTGACATGGGGGTCCATTCTCAAATATCGTTACTGCAGCAGTAATGAAGTTGTTCCTCGTTCCTGCAGCAGCACACATCGCTCCGTGTGACACCGCAGGAACGAGGAAGCTCTCCTTACCTGCGTCTCAGCCACAAGGCGGAAGGAAGGAGGTGGGTGGGAAGTTACGTCCCGCTCATCTCCACCCCTCCACTTCTATTGGGCGGCGGTTTAGTGACGCTGCTGTGACATCGCTGTGACGCTGAACGAACCGCCCCCTTAGAAAGGAGGCGGTTCACTGGTCACAGCGACGTCGCAGGGAAGGTAAGTCCGTATGACGGGTCCGGGCGATGTTGTGCGACACAGGCAGAGATTTGCCCGTGTCGCACAACCGATGGGGGCAGGTACGCACGCTGGCAATATCGGTACCGATATCGCAGTGTGTAAAGCGGCCTTTAAAGGGGTTTTCACATTAACAAAGTTAGATCTTGGAATAATAATAAGTTCCACAATTGGATGTGTTTCAAAAAAATGTTCCTGTGCTGAGATAATCTTGTGCCCCGGCTATGTACTGTGTAATGGCCGTGTCTGACTATACAGGGTCTGATCACACCACAGCTCCTGGGCCGGAAAAGATGTAAAAGAGAATATATAGACATTACAGTATGGGATCGCAAATAAATCTTTCTTTGACTTAAAACATTTTTTTAAAAACAGGCAGGGAAATGTTTTACCTCACAAAAATAATCAACTGTGATCCTATGCTTTAATGTCTTTATACTTTTTTACTTCCTCCCCTGCCCAGGAGATGTGGTATGATCTGACCATGTCCTGTACGGTCAGACACGGCCATTACATAGCACATAGCAGGGACACATATATAAGATTATCTCAGCACAGGAACATTATTTTTAAACACATCCAATTATGGAAATTATTATTGTTATTCCAAGATCTATTGATTAAAATGAACTTTAAAATTAACTATGTTTATGGGAAAACGCTTTAATCTAAGGATAGGGCATCAGTTTGTTAGTCCTGGACAACATCCTTTAAGGCTGTCTGTCAGTACATCACTTGACATACTGGAGCAGATTCATCCAAACTGTCTTTGGTGCCCATAGCAATCAATTACAACAAACAACTTTTCTCCACAGCATTTTAAGAAATTAAAGCTGCACTGTGATTGGTATGGAAAAAAAACTAAGTTTATCTTTTGGACAATTTAGATAAATCTGCCATATTGAAGAAGGTCCCCAAAACTGTGATTTATACATGTAAAATTAATCATCCTAAGTAGACAAAGACAAAAAAAAAAAAATCAGATTTTATAAAAGCCGAAGAGTTCTAAAATGTGTGTAATGAGTAATACATGCAGACTGTGTAATACATTAATAGCGACAGACATACTTACTCCACTTGCTTAGACCAGTCTGGAGGATTACTAAAAGTCATGAATACGCAGTTGGTCAAAATAGTGCACATAATGATCATGCTAAATACTGTACAATGTGGTCAAGGAAATAGCAGAAATTGGGGAAAAAGATGAAAACAAGAACACAGGTTACAATCGTACAATGCTGAAACCTCCATACATTACATGACAATTTTTGTGTGACATGCTTGTCCACATGGCAGGAACCTAAGGCCGCTTTCATAGTGTTCCGTTCTCCATTCAGTGGTCCTGTTGGGGGTTCCATACCAACCCCCTCCGCAAAACGGGTTTGGGACGTATGCCATTGACTATAATGGTGCAGACGGAGTCACCGTGTGGTCTGTCGTGCAAAATTTTCAGGAGTATATACTTTCCAGAGGCGGACACCTATATGCAGTATAGTAAAGGCCACTTTACACGCTACGATTTATCTGACGATATGTCGTCGGGGTCACGGTTTTCGTGACGCACTTCCGTCATCGTTAGCGACGTTGTTGTGCGTGACACCTACGTGCGACTCCGAACGATCGCAAATAGGGTGAAAATCGTTGATTGTTCAGTTTCAAAATATTGTTTGTCGTTTGGAACACAGCAGACATATTGCTACGTTTGACACCCTGCCAACGACGAACAATATCCACACGACCTCCTTGGTCAAACAATATATCGCTGAACGATGTAGCGTTGTTTGTGAGATGTGTACGTGTGACAGCTAATAAACGACCTATCAGCGATCTCGGCAAATCGTAACAACAATCTGGGCGTGTCACATCGCTAACGAGAACGCTAGCGATATTGTTGTGTGTAAAGCAGCCTTAAGTCTGGGTGTCCGCCTCCAATAGGCGTATACTCCCAAAAATGGTGCATGACAGAGCACATTGTGACTCCATCTGCACCATTCATTAAAGTCAATGACCCCGTTGGCGTATACATCCAAAACTTGTTAGAAGGTGAAAGGACTATGACAACTACTATGGACGTTATATGTCATTCAGGGTCTGGTGCCATGTTAACAAAATTAATAAACATAGATAGATGCTATCTTCCAAAGCTACCAACAATCTTAACTGCAGCTGAGAACAGACACAGCCCAGGTACAGGTGTGGTGCAGTTCCTAAAAGAAAGCCATTTTGTTTGTTTTTTGAATTACTGAGAACTCCTTAAACCCCTTAAGGACGGGGCGATTTTCACTTTTGTTTTTTCCCTACCCTTCTTCCACAAAGGACTTCTTTTTGGCAGAACGAGTTGTAGTTTTGAATGAAAATATTCAATTTACAATATAATGTACTAAAAAACCGATGGTAAAAGTCTTAAGATGAAATGGTGAGAAAAAAAAACGCAATTCCGCCATAGTTGGTTTTTTTAGGTTTGATTTAAAGGTGTTTACTATATGATAAAAATTAACTGGAAATATACGATTACGGTAATATCAAACTTGAATTAACCCTAGAACGCGCAACCATAGAAATCAACCATAGAAAACAAGTAACCTAGCATGCGTTCTAGGGTTAATATATTTAAAATTAATTTTTACTGTCTTTTTAATTACTTCATATTCTTAAAAACTATTTTATAACTGTAGTAGTAATATAATAATGAGTGGGTGACTGGTTGAGGGTCGTTGTCACAAATCATGTTATTCCACCCCTGTGGATGTAACAAGAGCGGTGTCACCGCTAACTCTGCGCAAATCTAACAGCTGGCGATTTCGTGTGCGGACAATGCCTCCTTGGGTACTTGCAGTTGGCTGATGAAGCCGTGTAAATCTCTGCCTCCCCAACAATGCGCAGTAAGCCAGGTGTACGCACCCCGACTTCATTAGCGAACTTCAAGTGCCCAAGGAGGCAGTGATAGCACAGGAAATTGCTAGCTGTTACCGCCAGCTTTGCAAATCTTGCGGTTGACTGTGTCTTATCCCACCAGTGTGGCCCTGTATATGCACAGTGCGCTGATTAAAACAGGGTGCATACACCTGGATTATTGAAAATTATTAGGGAAGCATTAGGAGGGAGACATTAGGAGGGAGACATTAGGAGGGAGACATTAGGAGGGAAGCAATAGGAGGGAGGCATCGTGAGGGAGGCATTATCAGGTGGACATCATCAGGGAGGCATCATCAGGGAGGCTTTATCAGAGCGGCATTATCAAGGAGGCACCATCAAGGAGGCATCATCAGGGAGGCATCGAGAGGGAGGCATCGTGAGGGAGGCATCATCAGGGAGGCATTATCAGGGAGGCATTATCAGGGAGGCATCATCAGGGAGGCATTATCTGGTAGGCTTTATCAGGGAGGCATTATCAGGGAGGCATCATCAGGGAGGCATCATCAGGGAGGCATCATCAGGGAGGCATCATCAGGGAGGCATCGTGAGGGAGGCATCGTGAGGGAGGCATCGTGAGGGAGGCATCATCAGGGAGGCATTATCTGGTAGGCTTTATCAGGGAGGCATTATCAGGGAGGCATCAGCAGGGAGGCATCGTGAGGGAGGTATTAAAATTGGGGGGGACCGCACGCCATTTTTTTAAATTATTTATTTATTTATTTCACTGCACAGTATAGACCCGCCCACCGGCTGCTGTGATTGGTTGCAGTGAGACACCTGTCACTCAGTGTGGGGGCGTGTCTCACTGCAACCAATCATAGGCGCCTGTGGGTGGGGAAAGCAGGGAATACGAGATTGTTTAATGAGCGGCCGGCTTTTTCAAAATAGTAAAAGCCGCCGGAGCAGTGTGAATGCCGTGCGCGGCGCCGGGGATCGGTGAGTATGAGAGAGGGCAGCTAACTTCAGTCACTCGGGGGATTAGTGGTCACCGGTGAGTCCTTCACTGGTGACCGCTAATCAGGACGCGGCACAGACAGAGCCGCAGCATGACAATGAAGTCGGGTGAAGTTCACCCGAGTTCATTCTGATTGTGCGGCTCTGTCTGTGTCTGCTGTCATCTGCCATTCAGCTCTGCTACATGGCTGTCTGTGTCTGCTGTCAGCGGCCATGTAGCAGCGCTGAATGGCAGATGACATAGTAAAAAATACGCATTACACAAGCATTACACACGCTAGTAAAATCATTAATTTATTCAGAAAAAGCATCGCACTTGCGTTGCACTCGCACCTAACGTGAACTAAAATCAGCCGAGTTTTTTTCAGCCCAGTCGGACCGATTTTACTCGCATAGATGTGTTTCCAGCCTTTGGCAAATCATGGTACTTACGCTCACAGAGGTGGGATAACATAATTAGTGGGATGATCAGTCTGGGGGAAAACAACAACCCCAAACAGTCACCCACTTATTAGCATATCGCTACTGCAGTTATAACATGGGTTTTTTTTGGCATATGCAGTAATCAATATGATAATAAAAATAGTTTGTTAGGAAGGATATAAAGATAGCAGTAATTACGTCGCGGCTATCAGGTTTCCTTTAAGTTCTGGGAAAAAATTCTGAAGTACGGTATATAAAAAAAAATTTTTAAAAGCTGTTTCTTTTGCCATTTTACCGAATCACATAATGTTTTTATCTTTATCAATACAGATGTGTTATTTTTTCCGTGGCAAGCTGCTGGTTTTATTGACATCATTTTTATTTATTTATTATTTTTTTACGGAGGTGAGCTGAGCGAAAAACTACTATTTTGGCATTTCATTATTTTTTTTCTCTATACAGCGTTTACTTTAAGGCTGCTTTCACACTACGTTTTTTTAACGTCCAAATACTGCAAATTGCTGGATCCTGACTAAACAGCATGTGAACGCTGGCATGCTGATAGACAGGATCCTGCTTGCTCTACTGAGCATGCACAGAAACCAGTCTCGGGTGATCAGTCCCTCTCTCCCCCTCCCTCTCTCACCCTCTCCCTCCACCCTCTCATTCCTCCCTCCCTCTCCTGTCTCTCTCTCACACCTGAGAGCTGCGGACACTCTTAACCAAGGTAAATATCGGGTAACCACTTCTCTTAGTTACCCGATGTTTACGCTGGTTACGTGTACAGACGCTCGTAACCAAGATAAATATCGGGTATCCAAGCAAGTTACCCGATGTTTACCTTGGTTACGAACCTCCGCAGTTGTAAGAAGCCGGCTCCCAGTCTGGCCCGTTTAGTTCCCCTCACTCCCGATCACGACTCCAATGCCCGCCCCTAAACATCCAGTGACAGGATCCTGCAAAATAACACATGCGTTAGCATGCGTTTTTTGCTGTAAAAGCAGGATCCGCTTTTACAGCAAAAAAACGTTCATGACGCATGTTAAAAAAACGTAGTGTGAAAGCAGCCTTAGATGTAATTAATTTTACATTTGATAGACCAAACGTTTATGGATGCAGCAGTAACAAATTTGTGTTTTTTTATTATTGTTTCTCTATTTTTAATGGGGTTAAAGGCAGGGGATTAAACTTTTTAAATGTTTTGAAATATATTTTTAAAACCTTTTTCTTTTTACTGTCATTTTTAGGTCACCTAGGAACTTACCCAACTATATACTAATACTATTTGCTATAATACAGCAGTATTGCTGCATCCAGGAAAAATGATGGTCTCCGTGGCCGACATTCACTGGAGCACCAAGATGGCACATCAGTTGCGGAGATTCAATGTGAACTGGTGTACATGTGCACAAATGCAGCTGTGAGACACTGACACTGGTGATAAATGTTTACCAGCATTGGTAAACCGCAGAATATGTTTAGAATGGTATTTACCTTCAGGTTTGCACTATGGTTGCAGGTAAATACCATTTTTCTCCAAAACAAACTCCTTTTAAATAAGAGGGCATTAAAAAAACACTGTAGGCACCACTGCATAAACAGGTACTGTGCACTACTCTAAAAAACCTTCAAGGATTGGATACCTAAAGCGGGCTTTACACGCTACGATATATCTTACGATATGCCGTCGGGGTCACGTCGGTAGTGACGAACATACGGCATCGTATGACATATCGTAGCGTGTGACAGCTACGAGCAAGTGTGAATGAGCAAAAATACTCACCTTATCGCTGCTCGTTGACACGTCGCTCATTTTCTAAATATCGAACATCCTTCTGCGCGCCGGTTGTTCATTGTTCCCGAGGCAGCACACATCACTCCGTGTGACACCTCGGGAACGATGAACTGCAGCTTACCTGTGGCCGCCGGCAATTTGGAAGGAAGGAGGTGGGCGGGATGTTACGTCACAGTCATCTCCGCCCCTCCGCGTCTATTGGCCGGCGGCTATGTGACGTCGCTGTGACCCCAAACGTCCCTCCCCCTTCAGGAAGAGGATGTTCACCACCCACAGCGAGGTCATTCGGGAGGTAAGTACGTGTGACGGGGGTTAGCGACTTTGTGCTACACGAATTGCCCATGCCGCACAAACAATGGCAAGTCGGTTGTGCGTCACAGGCAAATCGCTGCCCTTGGCGCTCAACATCGCTAGGACCCGTCACACTATACTTACCTGCCTTGCGACGTCGCTGTGGCCGGCGAACCACCTCCTTTCTAAGGGGGTGGTTCATGCGGCGTCACAGCGACGTCACACGGCAGCCATCCAATCGAAGCGGAGGGGCGGAGAGCAGCCGAAAGTGACGCCCACCTCGTTGCCAGAGGACGCAGGTACGGTGTTGTTCCTCGTTCCTGGGGTGTCACACATAGTGATGTGTGCTGCCTCAGGAACGACGAACAACCTGCGTCCTGCAACAGCAACGATATTTGGGATCAGAACGACGTGTCAACGATCAATGATTAGGTGAGTAATTTTGATCGTTAGCGGTCGTTCATACGTTTCACACGCAACAACGTCGCTAACGAGGCCGGATGTGCGTCACGAATTCCGTGACCCCAACGACATCTCGTTATCGATGTTGTTGCGTGTAAAGCCCCCTTAAGTCTTCCTTTTTCGTTTTCATTTTAACGTTTAATATTATGTAGACCCCCAAAACTCCTAAAAGGTCTCGGTCCTGACACTGCCCCCGGTCTCTCAAACTATGGAGTAGAAACCTTTAGCTCAGCCCCTTCATTGATGTGTATGTGCTCACTTAGGAGTCTAGAGCTTCTATCTTGTGGCTGGAGAATCTCAGGACCTGAACCTCCAATGATCAACAATTAAAGGGTTACTTTGTTTGACAACCCTATGTGTACTCTCCTTTAAGACAACAAACTGTTCTCTACTCAATGTCCCCGGGTCCAACGCTAAGTTTACCCCATTACTCCAAGAGCTGCAGCCAATCACTGAGTAGCTCTGCCGCTTAAGTCCAATGAGATCCCTGATTAGCTGCAGCACTGTCAATGCAACATCAACTCTGCAGACCCTGATAGCAACGGTGAAGACTCAGTGCTAGACCTGGGGAGAGTAAGTAAAGCACAGATTGCACTGTTTTATTCAAAACCAGCTGTTCCTGGGGACAGGGAATTTCTGAAAATTGAAAGTTCCTTTAAGGGACAATCTAATGCAGGGTTCCCAAACTCCAGTCCTCATGGCCCCCAACAAGTCATCTTTTCAGGATTTCCTTACTATTGAACAGGTGATGGAATTATTATCAAGGTATCACCTGTGCTATATTAAGGAAATCCTGAAAACATGACCTGTTGGGGGTCGTGAGGACTGGAGTTTGGGAACCACTGATGTAATGTTTATGAGATATACAGATGTGTCCACGCTTACTTGTTCTTCAATCTAGTTAAGGACGCCAAACAAAAATCGACAAAATATTAATACATGATCCCTTGACAAAGTATAATTCACACCACACCCACATAGAAAGGCATGGCCATATTGTGACAGCGTATCATGTATTCCTATTGTTTGGGAATATGATTGTTTTCTGCCATCTTGGGATATGTTGAAAAGAGTAACAGAAGAAGAAATCATTAAATAAAGGAATACTTTCCTATTTGCTGCCAGACTTAGGCGTTTCCGGCAGCTTAGGCTGCTTTCACACCTCCGGTTTTAGCAGAGCCGGCCAATCAGGCTCTAAAACCTATGCAACGGATGCGGCGACAATACCGCATCCTTTGCATACGTTTTTTACATGCAGCCCATCCGTTTTTTTGCCGCTTGCGGCAGGCTACTGAGCATGCACAGTGGAAAAAAACGCATGCGGCGGCCGGATGCAGTTTTTGCCGCAGGACACCACATGCGGCGTCCATAGGCATACATTGCAAATTGCGCCGCATCAGCCGGTTGTGGCGTGATGCGTTTTTTTTTGCCGGACAAAAAAATGTGCCAGGCAACGTTCCATCCGGCCGCCGCATAGGCTAAATCTTCCGCATGCGGCAAAAACCGGAAGGAACGCAAGCCCATGCGGCACAATACGACACTAATGTAAGTCTATGCAAAAAAACGCAACCGGCGGCAAAAAAAAAAACGGTTGCGTTTTTTCTGCAAAGCACCGGATTGTGCCGCACAGGAAAAAACGGATGTGTGAAAGCAGCCTTAATATACTTAATACTTAATATTTTTACACCAACATCGTCAATGATTTGAAAAAGGATATGAATGTATCAAAATTTTAATAGCTATCTTCCTTAATAGGTTAAAAGGACTTAAAATATACAAGGCAGGCGTGGCACTAAATCTGAAGATTGTTTTTCCTTTGTTTAGTACTATAAAGGTCTGTGGGGAAAAAAAAAGAGAGAAAAAGTTAGTAAATAGAGAGAAATATAAGTTACCAAATCAAAGAAAACATTCAACAACCTTATTGTATTTAAAGTCACCATCCAATATTACAGAAGACATCGAAATATTTCATATCTAAATTATATATAGATAAATGCCGTTATTGTGATTAAATGGGAAAAATGATTCTTCTGTCATTATCAAAGTCACATTTCCAGGTCACCGTCACAACAAATGCCCAACAAGACCTGGCATCTGTTACTCCTTTCTTACAGCTGTGGGGTCCAGCATTTGATCTTACTTTATTCCCACTTATCCTGAGTATTAAGTTTAATTTATTTTTTAAACTCATCCAAGCAATTCCAGGGATTTGGGTCTTTTTATTTAGTGCAATTTTTATTATCTTTAGAGGGGGTGTGGCTTGGATTCAGCGGGGGCGTGTCTTCAGGATGCTCTGCCCTATTAGCCGGTGAGCCACACCACTATGGGTAAAGATTTAAAAATGAGCACTTAATAAAAAACTCCATATCAGTGGAACATGGTGGGGGAAAAAACAGAATACTCAAGGGAACAGCGGGAACAAAATAAGAGCAAAAAGTGACCACTTTCAACCTAGGGAAAGGTCCTCTTTAATGGGACTATCAGCACAGAGTGACTGTTCAAACAAAGTACTGGTGCTCGGTGCACCCATGGTGTGGCCAAACATTTAAGTACACCTTTGCCCCAGCTTGCTTTCCCTCCATCTCCCATCCCCCTCTTCTTCTTTGATTGACAGCTCTGGCTTGATAAACCAAGAGAAAAGCAGTGGTAGATGAAAAACAAGCAAGTGGGAAGGTGTACTCAAACGTCTGGCCACACCAAGGGTGCACTGAGCGCCTGTACTTGGTTTGATCAGTCATTTTGTGCTGACAGAGTCCTTGTAAGGTCCAATAATGCAGTCCATCAGTCCAGATTCGGCTGTCAGTAGGTGCTGGAGCATGCTTACCGCCTCTGATCTCAGTGCTGTCAGGGGTCACTGTAATTGCCCTGGGCACAGCTGCATGACTGAAAGCTGGCAGATCCCTGGAGAAATAAAGTTAATTTGCTCCAAGATAATACACTTCCAGTAGTGCGGCCGGGAACATTTAAAACACTATTAAAGAGGTTATCCACTACTTTTACATTGATGGTCTATGCTTAGGATAGGTCATCAATTTCTGATTGGCCAGGGTCTGACATTCAGCACTGCAGCCGATTAGCTGTATTTGGTGCCAGCAGAGGCAGTAGGCAGCCGGAAATGCTCAGTTCCGGAGCTGTGCAGTCAACTGATAGTATTTCACAGAAAAATGTCACTTTCTAAAATATTGATTCTTTATTATACAAAAAATTTTTTAAAAAAAAAAGTTACATACAAATCCTTAAGGATACACATAGACAGAAAGACAAACAGCCAAATATGATAGACTTCAACTAATCATATAGCAGAAAGACCAGTGATATACCCCAATCACAAAAGGGGTCAGTATATCACTGTGCCAATCAACCTATAGTATATTTGATTGGAAAGATTTTGTCTAGGTATGTCTATACTCTGAGGCTCCCACAAGTCCAAGATAAGAAAAGTGGGAGTGCTCAGAATATATTCGCCCAGACAAAACTGTCCCTGAAGTCACAAAAGTATTTACATGACATTTTTTGTAAACTCCTGATTAAATTACATTCAATATTTTTCACCCGACGCGTTTCTCCTCCTACACCGGAGATTCATCAGGGGTATTTATAGCATGTCATAGTACATTCAGTTGATAAAAGGAACATGAGGAGAGAGATAATAGGCATACGTAGATATCACAATGTTATATGGAAAACCTCATCACTGAAGATTTTTATATCAGCCGTTCTCTAGACTTTAATCCAAATCTTTTATAGGGCAAAACTGAATCTCTTCAGTTTTTATTAAAGGTTTCAACTGATATCTAGGGGGATGGTGGCCCAATCAGAGTGCAAATTCCACATCAAGAAACTTTTAGACAGTATTGTTCATTCCAAAATGGTTAGTGTTGAATTTCACTAGTCCATACACTGGTACGTAGATAGTCTCAGCAGATAATTTAGACAAGGTCTTGTTTTTCAATGTGGGACACTGCAACTCCAAAAACCTCCTCACATGGCTGATGATCAGTCAACTGATAGCGGTCGCATACTGCACATTCACCTCCTATTCAAATCAATAGGAATCTATAAGAAGCTCCAAATGCTTCAATAGGGAAACAAGGAAATGTCCCAATATTTAGCACAGGGAACTGTAAGTAGAATTGTTCATATTTTTTTTATAAAATGGGCAAGCACATGAACATTACAGCAACATACAGTATATTGATCATGAATAACTAATACAAAGTCTTGAATAATGAAACATTAGCCTCCATTTTCTGAACCTTACACAAGTTTTATCTGTAGAACAGTTCATTTTAGTTCCTATTGAGCTTTAGTCCCCATTGTCTGCATCTCACAACCCATAAAACATTTCACTTGCCCCTAAATGAAATATTTAATAACCAGCTAACAGATTGTAAACTGTACTCAATAATGGCTGGCTCACCTTTTCATTTTGCGAAAAAGTAACAACAAAATTAATGAGATGTCTAATATTCACACAGTGTATTTTTTTCCTCAAGCGTTTTTTTTTACTTCTGGTTTGTTGTTATTTTTTTTTACATGAGGAAATGTATCACTGTGCTGAGCGGTTCATGCTTTTAATCAGGATCTCTCCTTTACCCAACAGAAATGTTATATTTTCCAGGAGAGTTTTCTATAGCTTCTGAAGATTTGTGGCCAGTACTCACGTGGCACAATGATCTTGCTACGTGCACAATTGAGATGCAGCTGAGGTACTGCTACGCATGCGCAAGACCCGTCCTATTCACTTGCCCCAGAGAGAGGGCAAGGGGCGGCTGCGCATGCGCAAGACCCGTCCTATTCACTTGCCCCAGAGAGAGGGCAAGGGGCGGCTGCGCATGCGCAAGACCCTCCTATTCACTTGCCCCAGAGAGAGGGCAAGGGGCGGCTGCGCATGCGCAAGACCTTCCTATTCACTTGCCCCAGAGAGAGGGCGAGGGGCGGCTGCGCATGAACAAGACCCGTCCTATTCACTTGCCCCAGAGAGAGGGCGAGGGGCGGCTGCGCATGCTCTAATAATGCGCACTCCAGAGAACCTGGCTATACCCTAAAAAAGAAACATTGCAGTAGTTAAAACCATAGAAAATAAAACTAACCATCACTAAATAAGGAAAGGCTATAAGTGGGCAGGAGTAGAAAGAATACTGTTTTGTCAAACTCCGATATTATGACTCAGCTCACCAGTTATTAGATAGATCCGTAATTGGGGACAGAGCACGGACAGCTCTGAACCGGCATTCAGGTGATTATGGCCAATAGAAGAAAGATTCAGCATCCGCCAAAATGTGATGAATTAAAACAATTTCTATGATTAAAATACGGACAATAATAATAAAATACACTTGGATAGAAAAACAGAGAACAGTCTACGCGTTTCGAGCAAGGGACATGCTCTTAATCTTGACCTGTTTTACAAGTCCCAATTGTCGTGATTAAGAATATGTCCCGTGCTTGAAGCACAGACTGCTCTCTTCTTTTATATCCACATGTTTTTATTATTTTTGTCCCTCTTTTAAGTTAGGAAATAAAATCTATGTTTTTAATCATCACATTTTGGTGGAAGCTCTTCCAATAGAAGATCTTACGATATTGTTTTGTCTTTATTTTCAGACACTTTTCAGTCTCTAGGTTTAATATTGCTGAAACAGATTCTTCTTTTATTAATCCTCATTAAGGCCGCGCTCACATCAGCGATATTTTGCCGCAAAACCGGATCCGTCACAAATGAGTTTCAGTTCCAATGGAATCGCGGAAAGATGCGGTCACATGCGGTTGCGTGCATCATTCACAACTGTATGTGACCGCATCTTGCTGCAATTCCAATGGAAATGAATAGAACTGAAACGCATTAGTGACGGATCCAGTTTTGCGGCAAAATACCGCTGATGTGAGCGCGGCCTTAGGACACCAACTTTGCTTAACAAAGGTCTATTAAACCCTGTTAATATTATGCTAATTATTAATTAGGGGCTGACTCATTAAAACTGGCATTGGGCAAGTTGCCACTCGCGTTTTTGCATTGCCACTTAATGTATTTGTCGCATCTTCTTAGTGGTGTACATCTCCAGTCTGAAATAGCATTTCTTGTATAAGAAACACAGAATTTTTAATAAATTTGATGGGCAGGCAAAACTATGCACTGCCTCCCGAGGAGCTGCGTTACACAGGTGAGAAACCTGAGAACGTCCGTGTAGCAAAATTCTATACGCAACTTTTCAAAACTTTTATGCCAGTTTCTGGAGTAAAAGCTTAGATGAATCAGCTTCAAGGTGGCAGATTTAGCATCAGAATTCAGAACCATTTTCATGATACTAAATGACTAAATGTTCAAAATGTATGAGACGGTATTATCAACCAATATAATGTTTATTGTCATGTATATTACAATACACTGAAACTGCTGTAAAGCCAAGCAGGAAAGAATATAAACATCTTGACTCATACAAAAAATCTAAAAGGAAAATAAATAAATCACACTAAACCTTATATATGTATATATGTAGCTCCAAATCTGTCACATTGCCACTTCATCTTCTGTGTACAGCGCCCTCTTTAGGTTGCCAACAGATTTTCAAATATATTCAGGTCTGGGTGTGGCTGGGTCATTCCAAAACTTTGATTTTCCTCTGGCAAAGCCTT
This sequence comes from Anomaloglossus baeobatrachus, assembly GCF_048569485.1. NCBI lineage: Eukaryota > Metazoa > Chordata > Amphibia > Anura > Aromobatidae > Anomaloglossus > Anomaloglossus baeobatrachus. The sequence continues at coordinate 673,357,155 of NC_134354.1, forward strand.
TCTTTTGTTTATTTGGATGTATGCTTAGGGTTGATGACATGCTAAAAAGTGAAATTATTCTTCATATTCAGCTTTTCAACACAGGCATGAAAGTTTTGTTGCAAAATTACCTGATATTTGGAACTGTTTATAATTCTCTTTCTTTTGACTAAAAGACCAGTTCCAGCTGCTGCAAAACAGCCTTAAAGCATAAAGGCTGCCTCCAGCATGCTTCACTGTGGGCATGATGTTCTGTTGGTGATTCGCAGTCTTAGCTTTGAACCATACATAACTTAGTATTATGGCCAAAAAGTTCAAACTTGTTCTCATCAGACCATAACAAATTTTCCCACATGCTTCTGAAAGACTTGATATAACTTTTGGCAAAATATATAGGAGGATGGATTTTATTGTTTGTAACAAAGGCTTCCATTTTGCCACCCTACTCCACAAGCTAGACACATTAAGAATACAAAAGATTGTTGTCACGCAAAACACAACCAATACTTGCCAGAAATTCCTGCTGCGCTTCTAATACTGCTGTGGTCCTCATGGCAGCCTCCAGGACCAATTTTTTACTTATCCATAAGTTTTTGAGGACTGTCCAATTCTTGGTAATGTCATGTTGTGCCAAGTGTATGAAAGTGGGTGCATGAAGCTAATAATCACAGGTGAAGTGCAGTTCCGCCCGAGAGAGTTAACGTGTTAAATCCCGCTATAAATCTCTGACAGTGTGATTTAACATGCGCCAGCATAGTGGTGCACCATTTTCAGCTTATAATGTGATCACAGTTAACCAATTGGTTGCTGTGACCGGAGGGGGTCTGCTGAAGACCTCAGTGCTTGTCATAGCATAGCTCTTTCAAAACTGTGCCTGTGGTTGTGCTTCAAAGAAGTTTGTAATTTTTACTATCTACAGCAATGCTGGGGCGTTGCTGTATATAGTACAAGCAATCAGACGATCGCAGGTTACAGTCCCCTAAAGAATTTATTAAAGCAGAGAAAGTTTTAAAAAATATATAATAAATAAATGGTCACATCACCCTCATTTTGCCCCATTAAAAATAAGGATAATAATTAAAATAAAAATGCACATATGTGGTATTGCTGCATTCTGAAGGGACCAATCTATCAAAATATACAAATCTACAAATCCACAAAAAAAATGTTGTAACAAGCAATCAAAATGTCATATCTATGCAAAAATGATATAATTAAAAAACATCATCGTCTTCCCCAGCCATCAACCGAAAAATGAAAAAGTTATAAGTCTTGGAAAATGTGGACAAAACCGCCGAATTTTTATTTTTTGCAGATTTCTGATTTTTTTTCACCACTAAAAGAATTAAAAAAAAAAAAACTGGACATCTTTAGTATTGTAGAAATCGTACTGATGAGGAGAATAATATGATAAAAATTACTATCACAGAATTTACACTGTAAAACCAATTCCCCCAAAAAAATGTCAGAATTCTGTTTTTTTTAAACAATTTCTCCACATTTGTAATTTTTTCCGTTTTAGGTTACGTCCCCATGATCCGGACACACTGCGATCTGGATGCAGCACGTCCTCTCCTGCGGAAACGCGAGTGTTCTACGCAGGACAATGCAGTGGTCCCGTGCCTATGAGCAGGATTCTGGGCACAGTGTATTTACGCCGTGTTCTCCCCACTGCGAACAGTCGCGTCTCTGTAAGCATAAATTGACATGCTGAGGTTCGGGAAGAAGTGCCACATGTCAGCTTATACTGCGGCAAAAAGAATCACAGTGGGCATAAGATTTCGATAAATTCCATCCATTGTGCTTGTACAGTACAATGCAGCGCTTTGGATGCTGCAAAAATACGCAACTTCCAAAAAGTTGCGAGCACCAATCGTGGGAACGTACCCTTCCGGTACGTTATGTGGTAAAATGAATGGTGTCATTTAGAGGTACATCATGTCCCGCAAAAAACAAGCCCTCATGTTTTTGTGTAGAGAAAAATAAAAAAGTTATGGCTCTGGGAATAAGGGGAGGAAAAAACAAAAAAACAAACATTGGCCTTGTAGTGAAGGGGTTAAGCCACTTCTTGATCATCATCATGGTGTTTTCTTGATATATCTAATACCTCGGAGATTTTTTGAACCCTTCTTCTGATTGATAACTTTCAACAATGAGATCCCTTTGCTGTGTTGTAAGCGGTTTACGGACCATGGCTTTTACTGTAAAATACAACTAAGGAAAATCTTACCAGAATAGCTAAACTTTATATAGAGTTAATTACCATCGCTTTAAATGATGGCAGCTGTGCACTGGCAACTATATAATATGATTTTAATTACAATTGTCTAATTCTGAACACAACAACACCCCAATTAGAAGAGGGCATTTACACTTTTGCAACCACAATTTTAGATTTCTTCACTTTCTCTTCCCTTTCAAAATTATTTTAGATTATTTCTAAATGAATTAGTACAGATTATATGAGTGACATTAAAGGTAGAAAACGTTCTAAAATTAGTCTTCTTAGTATGATATTCTTACATGACAAAAAACTGCCCTTTTCACAGGTGTGTGTAAACTTTTTTTATATCCTCTGCACGTGTGTGTGTATATATATATTATATTATATATATATATATTAATTGCAGCACAGACCAAAAGTTTGGACACTTCTCATTCAAAGCGTTTTCTTTATTTTCAGGACTGAGAATCATAGATTCACATTGAAGGCATCAAAACTATGAATTAACACATGTGGAATGAAATACTTAAAAAAAGTGTGAAACAACTGAAAATATGTGTTTATATTCTAGGTTCTTCAAAGTAGCCACCTTTTTCTTTGATTACTGCTTTGCACACTCTTGGCATTCTCTTGATTAGCTTCAAGAGGTAGTCACCGGAAATGGTTTTCCAACAGTCTTGAAGGAGTTCCCAGAGATGCTTAGCACTTGTTGTCCCTTTTGCCTTCACTCTGCGGTCCAGCTCACCCCAAACCATCTCGATTGGGTTCAGGTCTGGTGACTGTGGAGACCACGTCATCTGGCATATCACCCCATCACTCTCCTTCAAATAGCCCTTACACAGCCTGGAGGTGTGTTTGGGGTCATTGTCCTGTTGAAAAATAAATGATGGTCCAACTAAACGCAAACCGGATGGAATAGCACGCCGCTGCAAGATGCTGTGGTAGGCATGCTGGTTCAATATGCCTTCAATTTTGAATAAATCCACAACAGTGTCACCAGCAAAGCACCCCCCCATCATCACACCTCCTCCTCCATGCTTCACGGTGGGAACCAGCCATGTAGAGTCCATCCGTTCACCTTTTCTACAAAGACACGGTGGTTGGATCCAAAGATCTCAAATTTGGACTCATCAGACCAAAGCACAGATTTCCACTGGTCTAATGTTCATTCCTTGTGTTCTTTAGCCCAAACAAGTCTCTTCTGCTTGTTTCCTGTCCTTAGCAGTGGTTTCCTAGCAGCTATTCTACCATGAAGGCCTGCTGCACAAAGTCTCCTCTTAACAGTTGTTCTAGAGATGTGTCTGCTGCTATAACTCTGTGTGGTATTGACCTGGTCTCTCTAACCTGAGCTGCTGTTAACCTGCGATTTCTGAGGCTGGTGACTCGAATAAACTTATCCTCTGCAGCAGAAGTGACTTTTGGTCTTCCTTTCTGGGGCGGTCCTCATGTGAGAGTTTCTTTGTAGCATCTGATGGTTTTTGACACTGCACTTGGGGACACTTTCAAAGTTTCACAATTTTTCGGACTGACTGACCTTCATTTCTTTAAGTAATGATGGTCTTTCGTTTTTCTTTACTTAGCTGCTTTTTTCTTGCCATGATACAAATTCTAACAATCTATTCAGTAGGACTATCAGCTGTGTATCCACCATACTTCTCCACAACACAACTGATGGTCCCAACCCCATTTATAAGGCAAGAAATCCCGCTTATTAAACCTGACAGTGCACACCTGTGAAGTGAGAACCATTTCTGGTGACTACCTCTTGAAGCTCATCAAGAGAATGCCAAGAGTGTGCAAAGCAGTAATCAAAGCAAAAGGTGGCTACTTTGAAGAACCTAGAATATAAGACATATTTTCAGTTGTTTCACACTTTTTTGTTAAGAATTCCATTCCACATGTGTTAATTCATAGTTCTGATGCTTTCAATGTGAATCTACAATTTTCAGTCATGAAAATAGAGAAAACTGTTTGAATAAGAAGGTGTGTCCAAACTTTTGGTCTGTACCGTGTATAATATATTATATATATATATATATATATACATACATATACACACACACACATACATACAGCGTGCTGTAATTTGGGACTTTTTCAGACTGTATATATATTATACACACATATGAATAAATATATTTTTTTCAATTCTCTGATTTGAAAAGTCCCAAACTGCACACTGTGCATCTCTGTTTCCTGTAAGGCTTAAAGGAAAAGTCAGCAAAGCAGAAGGCAAAATCAATAATATTTTTTGCTGACATGATAACACGTGAAGAGGAAAGAGACTTCAGCATGTCCCTAATGCACACATCTCAAATGCATTGCTTTACAAACTCAACTAGACTGCAAGCTTTCCTGCAAAAACAATTCCCGATGGATGTAACAAAAATGTTGCCACTCTTCTAAAACCTACAGTATAGATTGTACAGATAAAAATTAGGGGTTCATATATGAACTATTTAACATTTTCATAATAGAATGATATTTCGCAAAATTGTAACACCACCTTTTTCAGGGAAGGGACAATCCCTTTATGCTATGGAGCCCCCTATATATAAACATTTTAGAGAGTATCCCATTGCTGTAACCCCAGTGATTTGTTATAATTTGCAGGACAATCAGTGCCCTCAAAGCAGAAATTAAGATTTACAGGGTGCCCTTTGAAACTGCAGACAAGTCGGATCTTGTAGTGAGAGACAATCACTCTTTGTAGCTCCCCAGTGACTAATTGTTGGAGGTTACAAATGAGAGATTTCCCTATTCACTAAGAGTATCATAATAGGGTAAGGCCCTTTCACACTGCGTTCCTGTCCCCGTTCAGTAGTCCCGTCGGGTTTCCGTTCCAACTGCCCGCAAAATGGGAATCAGACTTATGCGCTGACGGAGCCACTGACTATAATGGTGCAGACGGAGTCACCGTGTGCTCTGTCATGCACCATTTTCAGGTGTATACGCCTATTGGAGGCGAACACTCAGACGTAGGAGACTGCGTCTGGGTGTCCGCCTCCAGCAAGTGCATACCCCCAAAAATGGTGCACAACGGACAACACGGTGGTTCAGTCTGCATCATTATAGTCAATGGCACCATCGGTGCATGCGTCCGAATACAGTTTTGTGGGGGTTTGGAACGGAAGAACCAACAGGACTACTGAACAGGGAGAGGAAGGCAGTGTAAAAGCACCCTAAAGGGTGCTTTAGACGCTGCAACATCAGTAACGATATATCGTCGGGATCACGTCATTAGTGACGCACATCCAGCGCCGTTACCGACATCGCAGCGTGTGACACCAAGGAGCGTCGATGAACGATTGCAAAATCGTTCAAAAACGATGATCGTTGACACGTCGCTCATTTCCTTAATGTCGTTGCTGCTGCCGGTACGATGTTGTTCGTCGTTGCTGCGGCAGCACACATCGCTGTGTGTGACACCGCAGGGACGACGAACATCTCCTCACCTGCGTCCACCGGCAATGAGGAAGGAAGGAGGTGGGCGGGATGTTACGTCCCGCTCATCTCCGCCCCTCCGCTTCTATTGGACGGCCGCTTAGTGACGTCGCAGTGACGTCGCTATGACGCCGAACGCACCTCCCCCTTGAGGGAGGGATTGTTCGGCAGTCACAACGACGTCGCTGACCAGGTATGTGCGTGTGACGCTGCCAAAGCGATAATGTTCGCTATGGCAGCGATCGCCAAATGTCGCATGTACGACGGGGGCGGGCGCTATAGTGCTCGACATCGCTACCAATCGCTAGCGATGTCGCAGCATGTAAAGCACCCTTAAGACTCCAGATAGCTCTGTTATAGAAAATATCTTTATTACCCAAAATATAATAATTGGGAAGAACCCTGTCTTACATTGTGCTGTTCCTCGATTATTCCTGCTAGAAATACAGTGCCTTGAAAAAGTATTTATACCCTGTGAACCTTTCCTCATTTTTTCACATTACAACCACAAACATAAATGCATTTTATTGGGATATTATGTGAAAAACCAATGCAAAGTAGCAACTATTTGTGAAGCATAAAGGCAATTATACATTGTTTTCTATTTCTATATATTTTTTTAATATAAATCTGATAATTGTGGCATGCATTTGTATTCAGTCCCCTAAGTCAATACTTTGTAAGACCATCTTTTGCTGCAATTACTGCTGTACATTTTTTGGGATATGTCTCTACCCGCTTTGCACATCCTACAGGCTCAAATTTGTGCCCATTCTTCTCTGAATATAAGCTGTAGCTCAGTGAGATTGGATGAGGAACTTCTGTGAACAGCAATTTTCAAGTCTTGCCACACATTTTCAATGGGATTTTGGTCTGGACTGTGAATGGACCATTCACACTCATGAGTATGCTTTGATCTAATTCATCCATTGTAGCTCTGGCAGTATGTTTAGGGTTGTTGTCCTACTGGAAGGTGAACCTATGCCCCAGCCTCAAGTCTTTTGCCGCCTCTAACAGGTTTTCCTTCAGGATTGCCCTGTATTTAGCTCCATACATCTTTCCATCAACTCTAACCAGCTTCCCTGTGCCTGCCAAAAAAGACATTTTTGTGTACTCCCCATAAAATGTCTTTCTTGGAGCCTTTCATTGGGGGACAGACAGTGGGTTATATGTTGTCTCCAGGGGAGGCTTGACACTAGGTTTAAAAAAGACTTAGCTCCTCCTCCCACAGCATATAACCCCAGCTAGGCAGGAACTAGCTCAGTTTGGTGTAAAAGCAGTAGGAAAAGGACAACCAAAACCACAAGGGTGGGAGCTGTGTCCCCCAATGAAAGGCTCCAAGAAAGACATTTTACGGTGAGTACACAAAAATGTACTTTCCTTTCTCGCCTTTTCATTGGGGGACACAGACAGTGGGACGTCCCAAAGCAGTCCCTGGGTGGGAACTGAACTATTAACAGTGTATAACATCAGACTAAGAGCTGACTAACAACTGCAACTGCAGTGAACACATATCAAAACACTGTCAAGAACCGAGCAGTGGCCACTTATAAATGGGCCACTGCTGCCTGAAGGACTTGTCTTCCAAGAGCAGCATCTGCGGATGTATGCGTATGCACTCTGTAGAATTTTGTGAACGTGTGCACACTGGACCAGGTAGCGGCCTTGCAAAGTTGGGCCGCTGAAGCCTGATGGCGGATAGCCCAGGAAGCACCCACTGCTCATGTAGAGTGGGCCCGCACAGATTGAGGGGGAACGGCACCTCGTGCTTTGTATGCCTCACAGATGACAGTCCTGATCCATCGAAAAACCGTGGATTTAGACGCCGGGTTGCCCTTTTTGTGGCCTACTGGGAGGACGAAGAGGGCATCGGACTTGCGCAACGGCGCTGTTCTGGAGATGTAGATCCGCAGAGCCCTGACAAGATCGAGAGTGTGAAGGGCTTTCTCAAAGGAGTGGACCGGGGCCGGGCAGAATGACGGCAACACAATGTCCTCGTTCAGGTGGAAAGAGGATAGGGCCTTCGGAAGGAAGGCGGGGGAAGGCCGAAGGACCACCTTATTATGATGGAATATCAGGTAAGGTGAGCGACAGGAAAGAGCTGCCAGTTCGGACACTCGCCTGATAGAGGTAATAGCGACTAAAAAGGCAACTTTCCAAGACAGCCGTTGAAGAGAGATTTCTCTCAAGGGTTCGAAAGGAGGAAGCTGAAGAGCTCCGAGAACCAAATTCAGATCCCAGGGATCTAAGGGATGATAATAAGGGGGGACCAAATGCGCCACCCCTTGAAGAAAGGTACGGACCTGAGGGCGAGAAGCCAGCTGCTTCTGGAAAAAAAAAAAAAAATCGACAAGGCAGAAACTTGTCCTTTAAGGGTACTGAGAGCAAGACCCGAGTCCAGACCGTCTTGCAGAAAAGCAAGAACATTAGGGATTGAAAAGGTCAGGGGCGACCGATTATGACGGTCACACCAGGAAAGATAGGTCTTCCAGGTCCTGTGGTAAATGCTGGCGGAGGAAGGCTTCCGAGCATTAAGTATGGTATGAACTACCCTGGAAGAAAGACCCGATTTGGCTAGAATCAGGGATTCAAGCGCCACGCCGTCAAATGCAGCTGTGCTGTATTCTGGTGGAATATTGGACCTTGCGACAGAAGATCCGGGCGGTCGGGAAGACGCCAGTGAGTGTCGCTGAGAAGTCGGAGGAGCTCTGGATACCAGGCTCTCCTGGGCCAGTCTGGGGCCACGAGGATCACCGGGATTCCATCCGCTTTGATTTTCTTGATTACTCTCGGAATGAGAGGGAACGGAGGGAAGATGTAGGGCAGGCGAAACTGCGACCATGGAAAGACTAGGGCGTCGGAGCCGAGCGCTAGTGGGTCTCTCGACCGAGATATGAAGGGACGTATTTTGGCATTCATTCGAGACGCCATGAGGTCCACATCCGGGAGTCCCCAACGAAGAGTGATCTGATGGAACACTTCGTCGTGGAGGGACCATTCCCCTGCCGCTAGACCTTGCCTGCTGAGAAAGTCTGCGGCCCAGTTGTCTACCCTTGGGATATGGACAGCTGAAATAATGGGGATGTGCTTCTCTGCCCAAAGAAGAATCCTGGATACTTCCTTCATCGCTGTCTTGCAAATCTGCACGCTTTCTGAGCAAACGTGAAGAGAGCTCCATTTGACAAGAAGGTCGTCCAAATAGGGAACGACCAGGATGCCTCTGGGGTGTAAAATGGACATGACGGCCGCCATGACCTTTGTTAAGACCCGAGGCGCAGTGGCCAGCCCAAGGGGGAGGGCCCTGAATTGGAAATGACGGGTTCCTACGGCAAAGCGAAGGAACCGTTGATGAGAGACACATATGGGAATGTTTAAATAAGCATCTTGAACGTCTATGGAAGCTAGGAATTCTCCAGGTTCCATGGCGGCTAGTACTGCTCTCAATGATTCCATTCGGAAAGTTCGAATCCGTACGAATTTGTTCAGCCGTTTGAGGTCCAAGATAGGGCGGACAGAGCCATCTTTTTTGGGAACGACAAAAAGGTTTGAATAGAAACCTTTGCCGCGCTGTTCCAGGGGCACTGGAATGATAATGTTTGCTTTCTGTAAAGAGGCTATGGCCTGAAATAAGGCCTGGCTTTGCGTTTTGGACTTTGGAAGACGAGAACGCAGAAACCTGTTGGCCGGCAGGGAATGGAAATCGATCTTGTAACCTGAGGTGACGATTTCTCGAACCCAAGCATCGTGAGTGTGGTCTAGCCAGATATCCCGAAAAAGCAGAAGCCGCCCTCCAACAGGAGTCGGATCTGAGGGATACCTGGCGTCATGCTGAGGGGGCCTGTACAGAGCGAGGTCCTTTGGGTTTGGGTTGCTTGGAGTGGGAACGCCAAGAAAAGCCCCTTGAGGGACAGGATCCTCGATCTGAGCGTTGGGACAGTCCTTGGGCTGATTGTTTTTGGGGGGCAGGCCGAAAGGACTGCCTGCGCCAAGAAGATTTTTTCAAATTTTTGGCTACATGCCTCTTTTGTGGTAGAATGGTACTTTTACCACCCGTCGCCTCAGATATGAGTTTGTCCAGGGATTTACCAAACACCAAACAAACAAAGATCCGGGAAGGGAAGTGTGGACAGGGACTTCTTGGAGGCACTGTCCGCATTCCATATTTTTAGCCACAGAACCCTGCGGGCGAAGACAGCATTGGCTGCCGTTAGGGCTGACCAGCTAGCTGCATCTAGGGAGCAGTGAAGAAAATAATTAGAGGCTACAGAGAACAAATCAAGAATCTCAAGAGCCTCTGGAGGAATATTGCAAGGGCAAAGCAACTTGTGCAGGTTCCTACTCCACACGCTCATAGCTCTTGCCACCCATGTCATGCCAAACAGAGAGGAGCCCGAAGCCTGGAAAATAGATTTGACCGCAGCCTCAACTGCGCGGTCGGACGAGTCCTTGAGAGACGCGTTGTCTGAAACAGACATAATCGTGTGTTTAGCCAGTCTGGATACTGGTGGATCCACAACGGGGGGTATCGACCAGGGCTTAACCATTTCCGGAGGAATGGGATAAACGAATGAAGAGGAGGATTTTTTATTAAACCTCCTATCAGGGTGATCCCACCGTTTAGATATGATCTGATGAAAAATCGGATCCTGGGCAAAGGACTTAGGAGGCTTCTTGGCTCGTTTGATTGCCGACTGAGAAGTCGGGTCCGAGGGCTGATCAGAAATCGACAGAGAGTGATTGACAGCCGCTATTAAAGTGTCTTCCATATGCCTAGATTCAGAAGGGACATCTGAATCAGAGTCAGAGTCTTGGGAATCGTGACTACTAAAGGTCACGGAGCCTGAGTCAGACTGACCATCGTGTGAGTCAGACGAGGCGGAGCGGTCGCAATGGCGCCTTTTGGAGACAGCCTTTTTACGTACTGGGGATGATACACCAGACAAAGGCGGGCTCCTCTGAGGGAGCTGAGCCGGGGGGAGGCTGCAGGAGCCTGTGGAAGGCTGGGATATCTGAGCGGTCAGGTCATCTAACCTTTTAGACATTGGAAGAGCCCATGCAGGGATAGCCTCATCAGACGGGGGTGCTGCCTGAATGGTGGCCGGGGCCGAACCCACAGCACGACCCCCTGGTCCGGCAACGCCTGTTGTGACACTGTAGTAGGGGCATCGCAGCCCCGGCAGAGTGGATAGCTTCGACCATTGGGAAACAAGCTTCCACAGGTGGTACAAGCATAGTACAGGTCCATAGAGGATGCCTGGGAAGCTTTATCACTCTTGCGGTTTTTACGAATATCAGCAACAAATGTACAATTAGTACTGTGAGCCTCTAGCAGTATTACACTACTGTGGGTGAGGAGCTACTAGCAATATTAGAAGGGACTGCTATACAGAGCTGGTATATACCAATAGTAAAGTGGCATACACTGCCAAACAGTCGGAATATACCTGCAGGCACAGTCAGTATATACCGCTAAAAGCTGATATACACCGCCAGCCAGCAGGCACACACCGCTAGAAAGACAGCGATATACCGCTGAACAGAGCGGTATATAGTGCTGCAGAGTTGCAGAGCCAAGGAGGCGATCTCACCCGTGTCTGCTCCCCACATGTAATGGCATTCAGTGTTCTCTGGCAGCATGGAGGGGAGAGACGGCCCACTAGAGGGAGCGGCTTCTAGAGCAGTGGAGGGGGCGAAGAATGCAGGCCGAAGCCGGGAGCTAAATTTATGATGCTTCCCCGGGAACACTGCCTGCATCGCCCCACCGGCACCTCCTCAGGCGGCGGTTGGATGCAGGGGACGGATGCACGTCGTCTCCCTACCTGCTCTTGCTCCGTCTGAAGACGCGTCGGTCCTGGGATGCGGAGATCTCGGGGACGCATCTTCGGCTCAAGGCTAGCAGGTGCTCGGCTCTGCTTAGCCCTCTGGAGCTACCTTTGTGAGGTGCTTCCAGGGAGCCTGGAGGGGTACGCAGACCCGACCACTTGGGCGCGAGGGAAGACTGACGGCTTTTGCACCCCAGGTTTCCTCTGCCCGTAAGCGGGGGGAACGAGGGTGAGCACACCCTGGTATTGCCCCATAGTCAAAAATAGAATAAAATCACAAAGAAAAAGAAATAAATAAACAAAAAACATGAGCTGGCCTGGGGCTCAGGCCAGACGTGTCAGCCTCCCTGCTGACACTAAAAAGAACTGAGCTAGTTCCCGCCTAGCTGGGGTTATATGCTGTGGGAGGAGGAGCTAACTCTTTTTTAAACCTAGTGTCAAGCCTCCACTGGAGACAACATATAACCCACTGTCTGTGTCCCCCAATGAAAAGGCGAGAAAGGAAAAGGCTCCCCACAGAATGATGCCGCCACCACCACCATGTTTGACGATGGGGATAGTGTTTTCAGGGTCATCTGCTGTATTAGTTTTCTGCCACACATAGCGTTTTGCATTCAGCCCAAAAAGTTCTACTTTGGTCTCATTTGACCAGAACACCTTCTTCCACATGTTAGCCGTGTCCCCTAAATGGCTTTTTGCAAACTGCAAACAAGAATTCTTATGGCTTGTTTTCAAAAATGGCTTTCTTCTTCCCAATCTTCCATAAAGGCCAGATTTGTGGAGTATACAACTAATAGTTGTCCTGTGGACAGATTCTCCCACCTGAGCTGTGGATCTTTGCTCCTCAAGAGTGATTATGTGCCTCTTGGCTGCTTCTCTGATCTGTACTCTCCTTGCTTTAGACGTCAGTTTAGGTGGATGGCCGTGTCTTGGTTGGTCTGCAGCTGTGTGATGACGGATTGAACAGTGCTCCGTGAGATGTTCAGAGCTTGGGCTATTTTTTATAACCTAACCCTGCTTTACTCTTCTCCACAATTAAATTACACACTGGTGGACTTAATTTACTAATTAGGTAACTTTTGAAGGCAACTGGTCCCTCAGCATTTTATTTCAGGGTGTCACACTACTAAAGATAGTGGTGCATGTGGAAATAAATAGTCTAAAGCTGGTGTCACACTAAACGACAGCGACAACGACGTCGCTGTTACGTCACCATTTTCGGTGACGTAACAGCGACCTTGTAAGTCGCTGTTATGATCGCTGCTTAGCTGTCAAACACAGCAGAAGCAGCGATCATAAGGTCGCTGTGCTACATGTTCAGAGAGCAGGGAGCCGCGCTTAGCGCTGGCTCCTTGCTCTCCTGCAGCACACATCGGGTTAATTAACCCGATGTGTGCTGCAGCTACATGTCACAGTTCAGAGAGCAGGGAGCCGCGCTTAGCGCTGGCTCCTTGCTCTCCTGCAGCACACATCGGGTTAATTAACCCGATGTGTGCTGCAGCTACATGTCAGTGCAGAGAGCAGGGAGCCGCGCGCACTGCTTAGCGCTGGCTCCTTGCTCTCCTTGCTACAGTATACATCGGGTTAATTACCCGATGCGTACTGCAGCCACATGTCACAGTGCAGGAGCCGGCACTGGCAGCAAGGGCGGAGGCTGGTAACCAGCGTAAACATCGGGTAACCAGGGAAAGGTCTTCCCTTGGTTACCCGATGTTTACGCTGGTTACAGCTTACCGCAGCTGCCAGTGCCGGCTCCTGATCGCTTCATTTCGTCGCTCTCTCGCTGTCACACACAGCGATGTGTGTGTCACAGCGGGAGAGTGACGACCAAAAAATGAAGCTGGACATTCAGCAACGACCGGCGACCTCACAGCAGGGGCCAGGTCGTTGCTGGATGTCACACACAGCGACAGCGACGGGACGTCGCTGCAACGTCACAGAAAATGGTGACGTAGCAGCGACGTCGTTGTCGTCGTCGTTATGTGTGACACCAGCTTAAGAATAAAGAATTCCCGGAACTCACATATATCTTGAATCTTGATTCTTTAAAGGGATCCTGTCACCAGTTTTGGGACCTATAAGCTGCGGCCACCACCAGTGGGCTCTTATATACAACATTCTAACATGCTGTATATAAGAGCACAGGCCGCTGTGTAGAACATAAACACTTTATAATACTCACCTAGGAGGTCGCTCCATTGCACAACAGTCAGATGGGTGGCGCCGTTGTCCGGGACCGGTGCCTCCTTTTTCGACCATCTTGGTCTTCCTTCCCCTGAAGCCTGGGTGCATGAAGCGTCCTATGTCATACACATAGGCCGGTATTGAGGTCCTGCACAGGTGCATTACAATACTTTGATCTTCCCTGAGCAGGGCAGATCAAAGTGCACCTACTCAGGACCTCAATGCCGGCGAGGTAAAGAAGAACCCCAAGCTCACTGTAGCTGAGCTCCAGAGATGCAGTAAGGAGATGGGAGAAAGTTCCGCAAAGTCAACTATCACTGCAACCCTCCACCAGTTGGGCCTTTATGGCAGAGTGGTCCGACAGAAGTCTCTCCTCAATGCGAGACATATGAACGCCCACACAGAGTTTGCAAAAAAGCACATGAAGGACTCCCAAACTATAAGAAATAAGATTCTCTGGTCTGATGAGATGGTGATAGAACATTTTGGTGATAATTCTAAGCGGTATGTGTGGGGATAAAAACAGACACTGCTCATCACCTGACCAATACAATCCCAACTGTGAAACATGGTGGTGGCAGCATCATGCTATGGGGATGTTTTACAGCTGCAGAGACAGGACGACTGGTTGGAATTGAAGGAAAGATGAATGGGACCAAGTACAGAGATATCCTGGAAGAAAACCTCTTCTAGAGTGCTCTGGACCTCAGACATTGAAGGTTCACCTTCCAACAAGACAATGACCTTAAGCACACAGCTAAAATAACAAAGGAGTTGCTTCAGAACAACTCTGTGACCATTCTTGACTGGCCCAGCCAGAGCCCTGACCTAAACCCAATTGAGCATCTCTGGAGAGACCTGAAAATGGCTGTCCACCAACGTTCACCATCCAAAGCGATGGAACTGGAGAGGATCTGCAAGGAAGGATGGCAGAGGATCCCCAAATCCAGGTGTGAAAAACTTGGTGCATCATTCCCAAGAAGACTCATGGCAGTACTAGCTCAAAAGGGTGCTAACTCAATACTCAGGTAACTCAATACTAAGCAAAGGGTCTGAATACTTATGACCATTAACATTTCAGTTTTTCTTGTTTAATACATTTGCAAAAATTTCTACATTTCTGTTTTTGTTTCTGTAAGATGGGGTGCAGAGTGTACATTAATGAGAAAAAAAAAATAACTTTTTTGAATTTACCAAATGAGTGAATAATGTAAAGGGGTCTGAATACTTTCCATACCCACTGAAATAATATCATAATAAAAAAGGTATAGATTCTGTTTAAGAGTTGACATCTTTGACCTTCACCAGCCAGCATCACTGTAACACAAACAGAAATCTCATCAATCCAAACACGTGGTCAAAGTCATGACTAAACCTTCAGTGAAAATACAAGATAAGGCAGTGAAAATGACAGATAATTGTGTTACTATTAAAGAGCTCACAGCACCTCGATGTAAACAGAGACATAATTTACACACCCTAAAGGCCCCCACCAATATCGAACACGTATGGGGGAATCCATACTCTCTTCCCGACAAATGATGTTGGCAGAGAGAAAGAGGCATTTGGCATCTTGGATTTTAATACCAGTACTAATGCTCTTATAGGAAGATAAACTGCTGCCAGACATCACTCCAGTTTTCCCCATGGATGTTAATAAAAATCACGCGTGCATATGTATGAGGATGAGGGGCTGGAAGAGATTGTTTTCTGTCGCATAACAGCTATGGAAAGCGTATGACCAGCTAAAAAGTAAGTTCTCTAAGACATCTGGAATAACTTCCTAGCTAATTTTATAATAAAGCTATATAACAACACACCAGAAAGAGCTGTAAGGCCTGTCATAGCATTTACTGGTATAATTTAGATGACTACTTGATACTGTTCTTTAAGGAAGCACTCCCATCAAAGTTTGTATCCTCTAAATACATTGCAATCATCATATAATACAGCACTGTGCGCTTAAAGTGCTCATTTTGCCCTTCTACCCAGCAAATTCTTCTCCTTTCTCTACTTTATGTAGAAACAGGAAGTCACTTTTCCCTGCATAAACCATCATCTCCCTCTTCAATTCCTGACGCAGCTGTTCCCTCCTCCCCCTGTCTTTGACTTTTGAAGTGATGACTCACGCAGCATTCAGCTAGTATTTTTTTTTTAGTATTTTTTTTTTAATCACGTAATGTCATACACTTAATGGAAAACAAAAGCATTTACTGGGTAGAAAGGCAAAATGAGCAATTGTAAATATACAGTGCTATATAATATAATGATTGCAATCTATTAAGAGAATAAAATGATGGGAGCGATCTTTTAAAGTTTTCTTTGTAATTGTTAGCATTTTTGCTTTACATTTTTTTGTTTTTTTTTAAATCTTGTAGAGATCCGTCTATGCTAGGCTATGCTATACTTTGGCTTTCATTCATACAGTAGTGGTGTGCTGACCTGTATTGTGACAAATCTGAATGACTTACGACAGATACTATTGACTTTTGTGAAGGTTACAGCCCTTTTGACAAGAATAATAAAGTATGCTGCACTATTGTACACCAGAAAAATTACAGAAACCTCTGGTGCTTTTCACATAGCCTTACAAGGGCCCAAAATGTTTTAGCTTCTGTTATTTTTTAGTTTATTCAAGTAATTCATGCTTATACTTAGGTAATTTAATGTACTTATCACTTTATGCCGCTTATCATTTGATTATTTCTACATAATTAGTAAAACTAAATGGCTATTCCCATCATTCAATTCAACTGTACTTACAAGTGCATCTCAATAAATTAGAATATCAAAAAGTTAATTTATTTCAGTAATTTAATACAAAAAGTGAAACACATATTATATAGAGTCATTACACACAGAGGGATCTATTTGAAGTGTTTGTTTATTTTTTATTTTTACACCTACAAATTTCTGTGTGATTTGCCATGTTGCATAGGAAATCTGGAATGATACAAGTGCTTCTCAATAAATTAGAATATCATCCAAAAGTTAAATTTATTTCAGTAATTCAATACAAAAGGGAAACGCATATATTATATAATGTTTTTTTCTGTTAATGTTGATGATTATGGCTTACAGCCAATGAAAACCCAAAAGCCATTATCTCGGAAAATTAGAATCTAATATACAGTATAAAGCTGAGTGTATGTATGTGTGTGTGTGTGTCCACTAAATGAATCGCATTTACAATCACATAATTTTGCACAGACACCCCATGTGACTCAGGGAACGCCATAGACTATGTTTTGAAGTGAAAATGTAATCCCGCACTTTACAGTTACTCTCCAAAAAACCTGCCTCCAATAAAGTCAATGTAGGTGCGAGCTAGTAGGTTATTAATAGGAGCTGTAATTGGTTGCTATAAGAACAAAATAAATTGTTAGTATAAGAAGCTTATGTGTGAGGTAATAAGATGTCGGTGGGGAGACGGATAGAGAGAGACAGGAAAAGAGACAGAGAGAGAGAGAGAGAGACAGACAGACAAAGGCAGACAGACAGGGAAAGAGACAGGCAGACAGGGAAAGACAGACAGAGAGACAGACGGGGAAAGAGACAGACGGGGAAAGAGACAGACGAGGGAAGAGACAGACGGGGAAAGAGACAGACGGGGAAAGAGACAGACGGGGAAAGAGACAGACGGGGAAAGAGACAGACGGGGAAAGAGACAGACGGGGAAAGAGACAGACGGGGAAAGAGACAGACGGGGAAAGAGACAGACGGGGAAAGAGACAGACGGGGAAAGAGACAGACGGGGAAAGAGACAGACGGGGAAAGAGACAGACGGGGAAAGAGACAGACGGGGAAAGAGACAGACGGGGAAAGAGACAGACGGGGAAAGAGACAGACGGGGAAAGAGACAGACGGGGAAAGAGACAGACGGGGAAAGAGACAGACGGGGAAAGAGACAGACGGGGAAAGAGACAGACGGGGAAAGAGACAGACGGGGAAAGAGACAGACGGGGAAAGAGACAGACGGGGAAAGAGACAGACGGGGAAAGAGACAGACGGGGAAAGAGACAGACGGGGAAAGAGACAGACGGGGAAAGAGACAGACGGGGAAAGAGACAGACGGGGAAAGAGACAGACGGGGAAAGAGACAGACGGGGAAAGAGACAGACGGGGAAAGAGACAGACGGGGAAAGAGACAGACGGGGAAAGAGACAGACGGGGAAAGAGACAGACGGGGAAAGAGACAGACCTGGAACGAGACAAACCTGGAACGAGACAAACTTGGAACGAGACAAACCTGGAACGAGACAAACCTGGAACGAGACAAACCTGGAACGAGACAGACGGGGAGAGACAGACACGGGCAGACACAGAGATAGAGAGAGACAGAGAAACTGATACAGACAGAGACAGACATCAGAGACAGAAAGAGACTGGGAGTGAGACAGAGAGACAGTTACTATCCCAGCCAACGGCCGGGTACTACAGCTAGTATTATTTAAGATGAACTGAAAAAAATTATTTTAAACTCAGAAATGTTGGCGCCTACTGAAAAGTCTGTACAGTAAATGCCTCAATAGTTTGTCGGGGCTCCATTTGCATGAATTACTGCATCAATGCGGCGTGGCATGGAGGCGATCAGCCTGTGGCACTACTGAGGTGTTATGGAAGCCCAGGTTGCTTTGATAGCAGCCTTCAGCTCGTCTGCATTGTTGGATCTGATGTCTCTCATCTTCCTCTAGACAATATCCCATAGATTCTCAATGGGGTTTAGGTCAGGCGAGTTTGCGGGCCAATCAAGCACAGTGATACTGTGGTTATTAAACCAGGTATTGGTACTTTTGGCAGTGTGGACAGGTGCCAAGTCCTGCTGAAAAATGAAATTTCCATCTTCAAAAAGATTGTCGGCAGAGGGAAGCATGAAGTGCTCTAAAATGTCCTGGTAGATGGTTGCACTGACTTTGGTCTTGATAAAACACAGTGGAGCTACACCAGCAGGTGACATGGCTCCCCAAACCATCACTGATTGTGGAAACTTCACACTAGACCTCAAGCAGCTTGGATTGTGTCCTCTTTGCTCTTCCTCCAGACTCTGGGACTTTGTTTTCCAAATGAAATGCAAAATTTACTTTCATCTGAAAAAAACATCTTGGACCACTGAGCAACAGTCCAGTTATTTTTCTCCGACGCTTCTGGAATTCTCTATTGGTCATAAGTGACTTGACACAAGGAATGTGACACTTGTAGTCCATATCCTGGATACGTCTGTGTGTGGTGGCTCTTGACGAACTGACTCCAGCAGCAGTCTACTCCTTGTGAATTTCCCCTAAATTTTTGAATGGTCTTTTCTTAACAATCCATTCCAGGCTGCGGATATCCCGGTTGCTTGTGCACCTTTTTCTAGCACACTTTTGTCTTCCACTCAACTTTCCATTAATATGCTTGGATACTTTGTGAACAGCCAGCTTCTTTAGCAATGAGCTTTTGTGGCTTACTCTCCTTCTGGAGTGTGTCAATGACTGCCTTCTGGATATCTGTCAAGTCAGTAGTTTTCCCCATGATTGTGTAGGTACTGAACCAAACTAAGGAACCATTTTAAATGCTTAGGAAGCCTTTGCAGGTGTTTTCTGCTAATTATTCTAATTTTCTGAGATAATGACTTTCGGGTTTTTCATTGGCTGTAAGCCATAATCATCAACATTAACAGAAATAAACACTATATAATATATGAGTTTCCCTTTTGTATTGAATTACTGAAATAAATTAACTTTTTTATGATATTCTAATTTATTGAGAAGCACTTGTATCATTCCAGATTTCCTATGCAACATGGCAAATCACACAGAAATTTCTATTATTTCTTGTAGGTGTAAAAATAAAAAATAAGCAAGGGAATAAAATGTTGCTGCATGCTGCAGTTCAATAGATCCTTTGTTTTAGATCCTTCTTCTTAGAAGACAAGTGCCAATCGGAATGAATGTTCCTCCAGAAGAGACACTCGCTTTGTAACTGCTCTTCACTCTGGCCAAGAGAAAAATCTGAACAGAGGACTTTCCTCTTAACCCAGAATTTCACAAAAATGGACACAAAAAAAGAATCTCCAAACTGGATACCCCTTTAGGCCTGTTTCACACGTCAGTGAAAAACACAGACGTTCTTCACTGACGTGTAAAACACGCACATGTCCCTCCGTGTTCCGTGATTCACGGCACACGTGGGTTGTCCATGTGCAATCCGTGATCCGTGATTGCATATGGACATTACTCACCTGCCTTCACTGCTGCTGTCCATGGTGCTGAATTCCTCGGGTCTCCAGCGTCCGCTCACCGCTCTCAGCACCTACTTCCTGGTCGGGTTTTCCTGCTCTCATGAATATTCATGAGCCAGGCAGGAGCTGCCGAAAGCAGAGGCTGCAGAGCGAATCACAGGCAAGGTAAGTTGAAAATTTTTAATATGTCCGTGATTTAGTTGTACATGTTTCACTGATCACACACGGATCACACCATAGTGTGGTCCGTGGGTCATCAGTGATGCCAGACAAAAACTGACATGTCTCCGTGCAGAATCACGGCCAAGGGTGCCCGCTGCACAGAGACACGTTCAGTGAAAAATCACTGATGTGTGAGCAGACCCATTGATTATAATGGGTCTGCGTATGTCAGTGATTCTGGTACGTATAAAAAAGCACAAACGTACCAGAATCACTGACGTGTGAAAGGGGCCTTTAGGCTATGTGCGCACTTACTGGATTTTGCCGCGGATTTATTGCGGTTTTGCTTAATGTTTCGCTGCAGAAAATGTTCATAACATCTCTGCAGTGAATCACCAGCAAAACCTATGGGCAAAAAAAATCCTGTGCGCACTAGGCGGAATTTGACAGCTGCATGTTTTGCTGCGGGATTCCCGCAGCAAAAACAATTGCATGTCAATTGTTTTCCGCACGTCGCTGCGGGATTTCACTACATTGACTCCAATGTTAATCATGAAATCCCGCAGGGAATAACGCAGGAAGCAAATTCTGTGCGGTTCACTGCGTTTTCCTGCGTTATTCCCTGCGGTATTTCGCGGTTTACCTCCGGTAATGTACATCGCCTGTCTGCGGTTTTGCAGGGAAGTGATGTCATTACAGGAAGAGGAAGCCGTGCAGAGAGTAAACACACAGATCACACACACAGACATCACAGACATAGATCACAGACACATAGAACACACATAGAAAGAAAACGGAAATATAGAAAAAAAAAAAAGAACGTGGGCTCCACTGTATATTTACCGTCCAGCCGAGGTAAGCACACAGCGGCAGGCCGGTATTCTCAGGCTGGGGAGGGAGAGGGGCAGGGTTAATGTCCCCCGCCTCACTCCCCCTTCCGCAGCCGAGAATATCAGCCGCAGCTGCCCCGGGACTGTCGCATGCATTATGCGGCAGCACCGGCGTGTCCCCGGCTCTTCCTGCCGCCGTGTAGCAGTGGCGGTCAGGGTAATACAAGGGGTTAATGGTGGTGGATCACCGCCATTAACTCCAGGCTTGATCATGGCAGCGTCTATGTGACAGCTGACATGATCAACCCGTAAGTAAAGTGAATAAAACACACACACCGAAAAATCCTTTATTTTAAATAAAACAAACAAGCCTCGTTCACCATTTTATTAACCCCTCCCGCACCAAAGCTCTGGCGTAATCCACAGCTCCGACGTCCTGCGCTGCTTACATCCAGCCGCGACTGTCACAGACACAGCGCTGAATGAATGCAGCAGACAGCAGAGGTAATTACCGGTCATTTCCCACGGCCGATAATGTGAACTCACTGCCGACCGTGGGAAATGCAGCGATCTGTCCTCTATCTATCTATCTATCCCTCTATCTATTCTTCTGTCTATCTATCTACTATCTCAGAATTAAATGACTTTTTTTTTTTTTTTCAATGTGCTTTATTGCATTGAATGCAATAATGCACATCCCAACCCGCACGCGGCAAAACCGCAGCAATACCGCGAACAATACCGCGGTGAAACCGCAGCAAACCGCATGCGGTTTTCGGGTGCGGTTTGCCACGGTTTTTTACCGCGGGTGCGGTAATCTTTGAGAGCATGCGGAATTTTCTCAAGAAAATTCCATTTCCCTGTGCGCACATAGCCTAAAGAGGACCAACCAGCAGGATTTTGCTATATCAGGTAAAGGCAATGGCATCCAGGCACTGAGATGCTGAATGCAGGCATACCTGTTATAGAAAGATGTAATGCTTGGCTGATGAAATATCTTTAATCAAAGCTGCAGAAAAGACCTGCACTTTGATTGATGTATACATACAATCAACATAGGTGGGTCTTTGTGCATCGGGTCCTCACGTTTATTCCTCCTCCTCCGGCATCTTCTGGCTTGCCCCCTTTCCTTTATTTGAATATCCGTGCTGCTATTGTCGCTGTTGGCGGCGCATGCGCATTGCCACCGTACTCTGGTCTTCATTAAAATATTTTTCAATACATTGTGGTGAAGACCGAGAAGCATAGGCGCGTGCGCAGATGTTACAAAAAAAATTCTATGGTTGCGCCGATGCTTCTCATGGTCTTTATCGCAGTATGTTCAATAAAATGGTGCCGAAGATCGCGGTGGGCGTATGCGCAGACTCCAGCGCATTTTTAATGAAGACCTCACTACTGTGGCAATGTGCAACAACAGCACGCGGCGCGATATTCAAATAAAGAAAAGAGGACAAGCCAAGAGGACACCGGAGGAGGAGGAATAAATGTGAGAACCTGACCCACAAACACCCGCCCTATGTTGGACCAGTCAAAGTGCATTGCATTACTGCAACTTTGATTAAAGATATTTAGGATCTTTCTAGAACACCTGCATCCAGCATCTTAGTGCCTGTATGGCACTGCATTTGCTTCATATCGCAAAATCCTGGTGATTGGTCATCTTTAAGTTGCGGTTTAGACAGCACGCTCTTACCTGCAGCATATATTATAAAGATCTGCTAAACCACACACAAAAAGTAGACCGCGACCGGACAAGATCTTGTTGAGCCGACAGCTACTGTTCCTTTCCTGACTACCACAAAAATGAACACATGGGCGAGCGCAGGATACTTGTTTTATCTTATTGGGAAGTTGGGACTAAGGCTAGTTTCCCAATTGCGTTCAGCGCATTCCGTCACTATGGAGAATAGCGCAGTCCGTTAACGGACCGCGCTATTCTCCATAGAGTTGTATGGACGACGCACTGTAATGCAAGTGTCTGCGTTGCATCCGCTAGACGACGCAGCGGCGTTATTTTGACGCTGCGTCTAGCGGATTGAACGCAGCATGTAACTTTTTTGCGCTTGGCGGAGTGTCAAAAAACGCAATCTGCAGGAATCCGTTAGGCGTCCGTTGTTTTTATAATGGACGCCTATGGTGGCGGATTCCGTTAGAATGCGTCATTTGACGGATTCCGTTAACGCAGCTGACTTTACACAACTGCGCATGCCCAGATGTGTAAAGTCAAGGAAAAAAAACTACAACGGACTGCGTTATTTTGTACGATCTGTAGCATGCGTTGTGCCACTATATGCAACGCATCCGTTGCATGCGTCACACAACGCAATGCTACGGATCCCGTTTAACGCAAGTGTGAAACTAGCCTAAGCTGATCTCATTTAGAAACCAAAACATTTTGATATTAACCATGGCCAGTCCTTCTCTCCAATTACTACCTTCTGAGCACTGTTGGGCTACCCATATATAAATTTAACTGCTGCAGAGTGCAGGGCAGATCAAAGTGCGCCTGCGCAGGACCCAATGCCGCCAAGTGTGCATGACGTAGGACACGTCATGCACATGGGCCTCAGAAGAAAGAAGACAGCAATCGCTGCAGAGAGGAGGCGCCGGGCAGGAGTACAACGACAGCCATCGGACAGGACCACCCCTTAGGTGAGTATTATAAAGTGTTTTTTTTACATTATACAGAGCGGTCTGGGCTCTTATATACAGTATTCTGGAATGCTGTATATAAGAGCTCAGTGGTGGTGGCCGCAGCTTATAGTCACCAAATCTGGTGACAGGTTCCCTTTAAGAGAACTGTTGGACATAGAAATTAGCAAAGGCCCTTTGAACTAGACCGATTGGTGGCATGATAAACTTTTACCAATCAGCGGTCATTTGCCTGTTTACACAGGAAGACCAGAACAAACACTGTGCACTGAGAGAGCTGTGTAAAGTCACTCATTGCACATCAGCTGCCATACTTCTACGCAGTGCGAGTCCTGTTTACACAGATGCACTGTTGAGAACGCGATCTTTGCACTGAGCAAAAGAGGATTTCAGTCGCTGAACTAATGTTTGTGAGCATTAACAATGCTCCTTCACTATTATCTTGCAGTGGAAATGCCCCTTAACTTATCCTCTATCCTGTGGATATGGAGCAACCTAAAAGTCTACAACCCCTTTGTAAAATTATATGAAGATTAAACATACCCACCTATATGACAATAACACAAATCTCCAGATTATATAACGACTCTTGTTATATAATTAATCATCATTCTATTCACATCATCACTTAACACTGGAGACACAGTATATAAAAAAGTAAGATAATGCAGGCACCACACGCAGGTGCTAAAACTGTGGATGGCTCAGTCAGTTCCACAATAGGAATATCAGTCATCCATCATCATATTTCCAATAAAACAACACGTGTGCTGATTAGTATAGTGCTTCTCATGATTCATTCTATTACCTCCAGTTCTTCCTAGATATGGTAACGCATTAGATCAGGAAGGGTTACATCATCAATACAGGAATCAAAGAGCAGAATGCATTAATAAATCAGCACTTAACCCCTGTCTGGTACCATGAAAAAATCCATAGTTATACTAATCTGCATGGGGTCACATTGACCCCATGGTACCAGACAGGGGTTAGAGGGGTTGACCACTACTAGGACACCCCTTCTCATTCCACTTGTTAACCCCAGTTACAGTAAAAGACCCTGTCCTCACCTCTCCTTGTGGTACCGTTTCAGTGCTGTTGGTAAATCGCAGTTCGGGGCTCAAGTGACATTGCGACGTCACATAAGCCCCGCATCCAATCACCGTCGACTTCTTTCGCTACACCTTCAGACCAAATGAGTAATCAACAGGAAGCGAGTAGCAGCATCACTTCCTGTTGATTAATTCACTTGGTCCGAAGACAAGGAAAGAGAAGCCAGCATTTATTGGACATGGGGCTCACATGATGCTATGTTAGTCCCGAACTGCGATTACTGATAGTGCTGGAACGGCGCCAGAAGGGGAGGTGAGTACAAGGTATTTTAATTCACCTGGGGCAAACAAGTGAAATCAGAAGGGATTGTCCTAGTAATGAACAATCCTTGTAAAAGGGAACCAATCACCAGGATTTTCGCATATAACCTAAAGCTAGTGCTATACTGGCACTATCAGGCTGATTCTATACATACATGTAGTGGTCAGCTCAAATGTATAGGCTTTGAAATCCAAGAAAGTAAAGTTTAGAACATCAGCAGCTTCTTGAGTGACAGCAGCTGAGGATCAGATAATATATTCATAGTTATACCCTACACCTGTTAGAATTAGCATAAGTATTATACCATTAATTCACTTTTTCCCTTGCAGGACCTGTGGGAGGTCATACCCATGTGACCAGAAGGGGCGGGGCCAAAACCAACAAAGCTGATACCACCAAGCAACATATCTCTGTTGGATGAGGCCCCGCCCCTTCTAGTCACATGGGTATGACCTCACACAGGTCCTGCAACTGAAAAAGTGAATCGATGGTATAATACTTATACTAATTCTAACAGTTGGAGGTGATAACTATGAATTCCCCCAGATATTATCTGATCCTCAGCTGCTGTCACTCAAGAAGCTGATGATTTTATAAACTTTACTTTCTAGAATTTCAAAACCTAAAAATCCGAGCTGACCACTAATGGTATGTAGAAAATCAGCCTGATAGTGGCAGTATAGCACTGGCTTTAGGTTATATACAAAAATCCTGGTGATTGGTGCACTTTAATAGGATAGGCCCCTCCTGAAGAGATAAGCTTTTTCTATGCACTGTGGTGCCCAGCTTTATCACAGCCTCATCAGTTTTAAGGGTGGAAAACAGCTCATAAGGTCACGGTTGTATCCCATAACAGTTTCCAGAGCCAGTTCTTTAGGTGACATGTCATTTATTTAACCCCCTAGGAACCAGGTGAATGTTGCCCTTTTCTTCCTCCCCTTTTTTTTGAAAAGCACAGACATATAACAGCCTGTTTTTTTGAGGGTCGAATTGTAGTTTTGAATGACACCATTCATTTTACCATAAAATGTTCTGAAAAACAAGGAAAAAATCAAATAGCTGAAAACGGTGAAGGACATACAATGCCACCATTTTTTTTTTATGGGGATTTGTATTTCTGGTATTAGTTGTGTGGTACAACCTGGAAACATGTTTTTTTCACGTCAGTACCAAATGTTTATAAACTTTTTATATTTTAGTGGCTAAACAAAAGTAGAACTTTGTAAAAAAAAAAAAAAAAAAAATTATTTACAGCATTTGTTCTTTACAGTGTTTGCAGAGGTTAGGTAATTTTATATTTTCATAAAATGGACTTTAATGTGGTGATATAAAGAATGTTTGATTAAAAAGTTTTACATTTATTTTTAAATCGGGGAACAATTGTTATTTAGCCATTAGCTTTTTAATGTTTTTCATTGATATTAATAACTTTTTTTTCACTACTCGTGGGTAAGTAAAAACCAGACCGCACACTGAGTGATGTAACGTATTTTTCAGAATATAAGGCCCCTTTCACACGTCAGTGATTCTGGTACGTTTGTGCTTTTTTTATACGTACCAGAATCACTGACATACGGAGACCCATTATAATCAATGGGTCTGCTCACACATCAGTGATTTTTCACTGAACGTGTCTCCATGCAGCGTGCACGCGTGGCCGTGATTCTGCACGGAGACAAGTCAGTTTTTTCTGGCATCACTGATGACCCACGGACCACACTATGGTGTGATCCATGTGTGATCAGTGAAACACGTACCAGAAAATCACGGACATATTAAATATTAAATATTTTCAACTTGCCTGCGATTCGCTCTGGAGCCTCCGTTCTCGACAGCTCCTGCCTGGCTCATGAATATTCATGAGAGCAGGAATAGGCGACCAGGAAGTAGCTGCAGAGAGCGGTGGGCAGACGCTGCAGAGCCGAGGAGATCAGCACCATGGACAGCAGCAGTGAAGGCAGGTGAGTAAAGGCCCCGTCACACACAGAGATAAATCTTTGGCAGATCTGTGGTTGCAGTGAAATCATGGACATATTGTTCCATTTGTACACAGCCACAAACCTGGCACTGATTGTCCACAATTTCACTGCAACCACAGATCTGCCGCAGAATTATCTCTGTGTGTGACAGGGCCTTAATGTCCATATGCAATCACGGATCGCTCATGGACAACCCACGTGTGCCATGAATCACGGAACACGGAGGGACATGGGCGTGTTTTCCACGTCAGTGAAGAACGTCTGTGTTTTTCACTGACGTGTAAAACAGGCCTAAGACGCATTTTTCCTACCAAAAAAATTTGGAGGAAAATGAGGGGTGTGTCTTATAATCTGAATGCACCTTACCGGGAGGTGGTAGAGATGGTTAGCAGGAGGCAGGCCTTGTGCAGGGGCCTGTGAGGAAGGCGGTGCTGGGGCCTGTGCGGAAGGCTGTGCTGGGGTATGGCGAGCGGTGCTGCTGTGGTGGGCTGTGAGGCAGGGGCATCCTGAAAATGTCAGAGGTGCAGGGTTCAAATAATGGAGCCTGGAGGCGATGCGTGCGCAGATGGAGCTCTCGACTAAAGATCTCATCTGCACACGAGCTGACTTCGGCCCGTTGATCTCCCCGCAGCGGACTTAAGGAAAATGGCGCCTGGAAGTGCCGCGTGCGCATATGAGCTTGTCATTGAGCTGATAGCTCAGTCTGCGCACGCACCGACTCCGGGTGCCATTTCTTTGAAGCCCGCTACGCCGAGAGAGTTTCTGGAAGTTGCCTACCTCACAGCAATTGGGACTGCTCCACCGCCCCTGCCTCCTGTGACCCCGCTCCACTATTGCTGCCATCCTCCCCAGTAAGAGACCACCGGATTATAAGACGGACCCACTTTTTTTTTAACCTTTTTTTTCTCTAAATTTAGGGTGTCTTATAATATGGTGCATCTTATAAACTGAAAATTACGGTAATTAAGAAAATTGCTGTTTAGACGTGTTTTTCAGATAGACGGATTGTAATTGTGAAAAAAATCATAGCATGTGTTCTGCATCTGGGGTGAAACTCACCTATACAAGTCTATGGGTGAAAAAAATTCAGATGCGTAACATCTGCTTTTTGTGGTATATTAGCATTATTAATCTTGGAAACTGTAAGTGATCATATACATTTAAAAGGGACCCTAACAGCTGATTTCTGCGGATCCCCGGCGGCTTTTCCCCGCCCAGTACGCGCATGTAGGTGGAGACTGTCAGTGCAGAGCAGCTGGCAGGAGAAGCTATTAAAGTATGTGTTTCTTTGTAAGGCTATGTGCCCACGTGTGAGCGCTCTGCACAGCAGCTGAAAAGCTCCGCTCTGAAGCTTCGGTGACTGCCGATTTCATGCGCTCTGGATGCAGCCTCTCCCATAGACAGAGCAGGGGCTGCATGCAAAGCGCACGAAAGAAGTTACATGTCACTTAGAACGCAGCGATTTGGCAGCATGGATTAGGCACAATCTTCATAGATTGTGCAGGGGACGCAGGACGCATGCAGTTATGCTGCGGTGCAGATCGCAGCGTAACTGCATGAAAATACGCCACGTGGGCACATAGCCTAACACTGTAGCGTTTCAGAGTCATATGTACCTGGCTGGGATAATACAGCCAGTGTCTGATACATGCTGCCCATGGTTTGTTGCTTTGCAGCGCTAGGGTTCCGTGTTCAAATCCCACTAAGGACAACATCTGCAAGTAGTCTGGATGTTCTCCGTGTGTTTGCGTGGGTTTCCTCTGAGTACTCTAGTTTCCTCCGAAACTTCCAAGACATAACTGATAGGAAATCTAGATTGTGAGCTCCAATGGGGACAGTGATGACAATGAGATCTGTAAACTGCTATTGAATAAATGGCGCTGTATAGGGAGTAAAAAAAATAAATAAGTGTACTCAGTTGAAGAGCAGAACAGCATCAACTGTATAGTGGCCGCAGTGGCATACTGGAGTACTGGAGATAGACCCCAATCCAATTACAATAGGGGCGGATGTGCAGTATCTGGCAGTGATTACTAAGAGCTGCGCTGTACAATTATCCAATTGATCACAATTGGCCAGCACCGGGAACACGGGAGCAGCTGGTCAGCGGGGGAGCAGGTGTTGCACACCCCCCCCAATTTCTTATTGATGACCTATCCTAAAGATAAGCCATCAATATAAAAGTACCGGACGCCCCTTTAAAAAGAAATAACAATAGATGTATCTATGGCAAATGTGATGGCTGCATTCTGAACTTGAGCTTTACATAACTGGAAAAAAAGGGTTTATTTTACAGTATTTTTTAATTTTGTATTAATTTATAACATTTTTATGCTGAAATGAAAGTTGAATTCTTACTTTTAAAATATTGTTCCTAAGGAAAGCTGCCTCCTACACTATACAGGGAAAACTCAGAAGGAGAAACAATGCTAAACCAGTGCGGCAACCCCTTCATTCTCAGAAGGAGAGGTCAGACCCTGAAATTAAAGTTTAATTTACTTTTAAAATATTGCTTCTAAGGAAACCGGCAACCCTTTCTTTCTCGGGTTGGACCCCCATTGATTGCAAAAAAAAAAAAAAGTCAAATCCTAGCAATATGAGACTGAAACAATCTCAGTGGATAAGATAATGGTGACAAATATATACATTTATAGCTTATGATGCATTTAGTATTATTATTAACCCTCCCCGTGCCCGCTAGATGACATCATATTAACATGTGATATTATATACTCAGCAATACTGTACCTCTGAATGAACCATAAAACCAATTAAAAAAACCTGTTTTTGCTTAGGTAATGTAATGTGCTGTGACATTCCAGCAATCTAACTGAATACAGTGAAGAATTATAACAGAATATCATATTATAATGACTTCAGTTGAAATGAAAACCACGGTAAATCACATTGAGCAGGGTGAACCCTCGCTATACCGGTGCACAGACAGCAAACCGCATCTGTGCATTGTGTCTGGCCCTGTCAGCAGAACTGAGATTCAAGCACGCTTGGTCAGACTGAGCAACATCTCTGTCTATGACACAAAGACACAGCCCTCCTAAGAAAAGACGTGTCTGAGCGCAGAGCCCAGAGTCAAAAAGTGCAGCGCTGTCTGCCTGTAATCCTGCCCAGACCGGGACGTATACTTCCTGCAAATGACAAATTACACAGAGTGACAAAGCGGATGCTACCAGATGGCAGGACGGGGATGCATCACGGACAGAGAATGACACACTCTTTAGAATTCGATAAACTTATTACATTTTCAGGAAGAACACAGCCATATTTTTAAAAACAGTTTACATCAAGTCACAGTACACCCCCCAAGGGTATACAGCTGTCCTCCCCAAGGGTATACAGCTGTCCTCCCCAAGGGTATACAGCTGTCCTCCCCAAGGGTATACAGCTGTCCTCCCCAAGGGTATACAGCTGTCCTCCCCAAGGGTATACAGCTGTCCTCCCCAAGGGTATACAGCTGTCCTCCCCAAGGGTATACAGCTGTCCTCCCCAAGGGTATACAGCTGTCCTCCCCAAGGGTATACAGCTGTCCTCCCCAAGGGTATACAGAGCCGTGTGTGGTAATGTGCGGGGTGCGGAGCTGCGTGTGGTAATGTGCGGGGTGCGGAGCTGCGTGTGGTAATGTGTGGGGTGCGGAGCTGCGTGTGGTAATGGGAAGGGGGCAGGATTAATAAGTAACCACGAGTAATCACAACGGCTCTTCTAGATTATATATATATATATATATATACACATACACTGTATAGGCTGCTTTAGACACAGCGACATCGCTAGCAATGTCACTGGTGAAAGCACCCACCCCCGTTGGTTGTGCGTCACGGGTAAATCGCTGCCCATGACGCACAACATCGCTAACACCCGTCACATGTACTTACCTGCCTAGCGATATCGCTGTGGCCGGCGAACCGCCTAGCGGAGGGGCGGAGATGAGCAGGCCGAACATCCTGCCCACCCTCTTCCTTCCTCATTGCGGGCGGCCGCAGGTAAGGAGATGTTCTTCGTTCCTGCGGTGTCACACACAGCGGTGCATGCTGCCACAGGAATGATGAACAACCTGCGTCCTGCAACAGCAATGACATTTGGGATTAAAACGACTGGACAACGATCAACGATTAGGTGAGTAATTCTGATCGTTAACGATCGTTCATGCGTTTCACACGCAACGACGTGGCTAACGAGTCCGGATGTGTGTCATGAATTCCGTGACCCCCAACAACATCTCGTTAGCGATGTCGTTGCGTTTAAGCCCCCTTATGTGTGTATATATATATATTATATCTATATATACATACATACACATATACATTGTTGGGTCCGGAAATATTTGGGCAGTGACATACGTCTTGACATTTTAGATGTTTACCAAAACATATTCAAGATACAATTGTATAATAGATATAAGCTTATAGTGCAGACTCTCAGCTTTCATTTGAGGGCATTCACATCCTGTAAGATGTAGGCGAGGAGGATCAGAATCCAACGGTGGATCACTTAGATAAATGTGTGCAGCAGTTATGACACAATATGCATTTTTAGGTTTAGTCATGTAGCAGAGTCTAGATCTCCGCCACACCAGGCTCTCTATAGAGATTTTAGCTTGACAGTGAGTTGTCAATGACAGGAGGGGGCGTGCCAGACTGCTTTGCACCACAGCCACAGTAATGATAAGGGTCCTGCTGCTAAAACAACATAGCAAATAAAAAAAAAGATTAGCCTGTGACAACACAGACATGCCTGAGCTTTCAGTGTTTACCCTTAGGCCATGTGCCCACGGGCGCTCGTACCTGCGGATATATTCGCAGGTACGACCGCATGTTTCCCGCAGCTGCCCGCCGGCATCCGCAGCTATTTTTAGCTGCGAGTTTCCAGCGGAATAGCTGCGTGAAACATGCGGACTTTCACGCGATTTACCTGCGGACGTCCCGGCCTCTATCTCCATAGCAGAAGGCCGGGATGTCCGCAAGTAAATCCGCATGAATAATTGACATGCAGTTAGGAGCGGCAGAGGGATCTCCGCAGGAGATTCCGCAGCCGCACTTTCCGCAGCGTGGACACAGCACTCCCCATGTCCCATAGGGTAACATGGGGAGTGCCTGTACATGCTAGAACCTGCGGATTTATCTGGAAAATCCAGAAAAATCCGCAGGTTTTCCACGGCAAACTCCGCAGCAAAAAGCTCCCGTGGGCACATGGTCTTAGGCTATGTGCCCACGGGACTCTGTATTTGCGGATTTTTCTGCATCAAAATCCGCAGCTTTCCCCCGGAATCCGCACCTTTTCATAGGTGCGGATTTTGTGCGGATTTGACGCGGATTTGACAATTTTTTTTAATTCAATTGAATAGGCAAAATCCGCACGAAAATCCGCAACAATAATTGACATGCTGCAGATTTTTCCGCACGAAAATCCGCACGATTTCCGCTGCGGAAAAATCCACAGCGTGGGCACAGCATTTCCCAAATGCCATAGAAATGGCTGGGGAGTAGCTGTGCTGCAGATTTCTGGAAAATCCGCGGCTTTTCCGCGAGAAATCCGCGGCAAAATCCGCGCATTTTCCGCAGCGTGGGCACATAGCCTAAGTGTAAGTTCACACAGTGCGTTTTTCACAGCGTTTTTGCGTGTTTTTAGGGTGCGTTTTTGGCCTCAAAACTGCATGACTTTGCTTCCCCAGCAAAGTCTATGAGTTTTTCTGCGTTTTCCACCCATGCAATGCATTGGAAAAACGCAGAGATCAAAAACGCAGCAAAACGCAGCCAAAAACGCACCAAATCGCAGTAAAAACGCATGCGTTTTTGACGCGTTTTTTGACGCGGGTGCGTTTGTGCGTTTTTAGCAGGCAAAAAAGCACAAAACGCTGCGTAAAAAATAAACGCAGCGTGTGCACATAGCCTTACATCATACCGGCTTCAGCTTATACAGCAAAAACCTCCAGACAGATTCCCTTTAATATGTAGTAGGTGCCTTTTTTTCAAGGGACCAAAAGTAATTAGACAAATATCTAAAAAGCTCTTTAACCCCTTAATGACTGAGCCACTTTGTACAGTAATGACCTCATTTTTCAATCCTGACCGCATCCCTTTATGATGAAATAATTTTGGAACGCTTTAACATATCTTAGGCTATGTGCGCATGTGTGCACTCTGCACCGCACACAAAATGTCTGCTTCAGAGCGCAGCTGAAAAGCTTCGTTCTGAAGCGCCTGGTGCCTGCAGAATTCGTGCGCTCTGCATGCTGCCTCTCCCTATAGACAGCAAGCAAAGTGCACGAAAGTAGTGTCATGTCACTTCTTAGAACGCACGCTTCGGGCAGCAGCCGAATCGCTGCGTTCTAATACGCCACGTGCGCACGTCTCATGCACGATCTTAATAGATTGTGCAGGGGACGCAGGACGCATGCAGTTACACTGCGGTGCAGAACGCAGCGTACCTGCATGCAATATGCACACGTGCACACATAGCCTTAGTGATTCTGAGACTGTTTTCTGGTGATGCATTGCGCTTCATCTTAGTGGTAAATTTTACTCTATATTATTTGCGTTTATTTCTGTAAATATCAAAAATTTGGCAAAAAAAAAAAATTTAAATATTCCAATTTTCAAGCTTTTAATTTTTCTGCCTGTATACTAGATAGTTATACCACACAAAATAGTTAACAAACAACATTTCCCACATGTCTACTTTACATCAGCACCATTTTAGGAAGATACATTTTTTTTCTTAGGAAGTTAGAAGAGCTCAAAGTTTATCAGCAATTTCTCCTTTTTCCAATAAAAATTTACAAAACCAATTTTTTTTTTTAGGGACCACATCACATTTCAAGTGAAATAAAAAATACCCAACAGTGACACCATTTTAAAAACCACACCCCGCACAGGGCTAAAAGCCACATTTAAGAAGTTGATTAACCCTTCAGTTTATCAGGAATTAAAGCAACGCGGAAGCAAAAAATGAACATTTTACTTTTACTCCACAAAAATGTTGCTTTAGCTCCAATTGTTTCACTTTCATAAGGGTAACAGGAAAAAACGCACCATACAATTTGTTGTGCAATTTCTCCTGAGCACACAGATACCTCACATGTGGTGGAAAACGACTGTTTGGGCGCCTGGCAGGGATCAGAAGAGAAGGAGTACCATTTGACTTTTGTAACGCAAAATTGTCTGGAATAGATAACAGATGCCATGTCACATTTGCTGAGCCTCTGATGTGCCTCAACAGTGGAACCCCCCCTCGGACCCCACCACAAGTGACTCCATTTTAACCCCGGGCAGTAATATTACGTCATAGCGTTCATAATGTTAATCCCCGCCGGCTGCTGCAGGCAGCTTGCAGCAATCCACGCACAAGTCAGCTGATTTGTACAGCTGACATGTGTGCCTGGCAGAAATGAGTAGATCCGCGATCTGCCCGTGCCTGTTAACCCTTTAAATCGCACTGTCAAAATGTGACAGCACCATTTAAATTGCGGTTGCGGTAAAATTTTACTCACCGGCCGCTACCGGAATAAAACGTGACGTTATCACGTGGAGCCGATAGTTGTCATGGTAGCACAGGGTCATGTGATGACTCCTGTAGCTCATATAACTCAGGTCCTGTAACAAGCAGCCGAGTACTGCAGGTTACAAGAGATGAGCATTTCTACCGATCTCAGCGATGCTGCTCTGATTGGGAGAACAGAATGAGCGATCAGACTGCTGATCTTTATAGCCCCCTAGGGAGACTAAAAAAATAGGAAACAATAAAAAAAGTAAAAAAAAAAAAGTTTAGAAAAATTAAAAAAACAAAAAAACAAAAAAAAAACCTAAAAGTTAAAATTAATTAATCTGATCGGTACAAGGCGTAGCGTCAAAAAAAAACACAAAAAAAACAATTACATTTTTTGGTCGCTGTGATCGAAATGTAGCATCTCTGCAAAAATGGTACCATTAAAAACATCAGCTTGAGACACAAAAAAGAAGCCATCACCGAGGCATAGATCCAAGCTCCGGGTAGCGGAAAATGGCGCAAAACATACGCCACTTTTTTTGGACAAACGTCTGTTTTGGGTTTTTTTTTACCCCTTAGATAAAAGTAAACCTATAGAAATTTGGTGTCTACAAACTCGCACCGACCTGAGGCATCACACCCTCACATCAGTTTTAACATACAGTGAACACAGTGAATAAAATATCTTGAAAACAATCAGCACAATCACACTTTAAAATATTTCCACATATGAAATTTTTTTTGCCATTTTCCGGTACACGATATGGTAAAATTCATGGTTTAATGTAAAAGTACAACTTGTTCCGCAAAAAAATAAGCCGTCACATGGCAAGATTGACAAAAAAAAATAAAAAAGTTATGGCTCTTGGAAGAAGGGAAGCAAAAAAAAATAAATAAATAAATAAATAAAAACTGAAAACCGGCCAGGGGTGAAGGGATTAAAACTACATTCCTCAAGGAATTTATCTACGTGTTTGGTGAGCACTTTGAACCGAGACCCACGGCGTTGAGCCACAAGAATGGAAAAATACAATTTTTCCACAAAAATGTTGCTTCACGAAATTTTAGTAACAAGAGAAAATGCCCTGTACAATTTGTTGCGCAATATCTCCTGAATACGCTGATATGTGGTGGGGGGAAAAAACTTTTTGGGCGCACGGCAGAGCAAGGAAGGAGTGCCAATTGACTTTTGGAACGCAAAATTGAATGGAATAGATAGCAGACGTCATGTCACTTTTGGAGAGCCCCTGATGTACCTAAACAGTGGAAACCCCCCACAAGTGACCACCCCATTTTGCAAACTGCAGTCTTTGAGGAATTTATCTACAGGTGTGGTGAGCATATTAAACCCGCAGGTGCTTCACAGAAATTTTAAACATTGGACTCTGGAAATCAAAAATGAAGTTTTTTTCCGTACAAATGTTGTTTAAGACCCATTTTCATAAGGGTAACAAGAGAAACCAGAGCACATAGTTTGTTGTACAATTTCTCTTGAGTACAGGGATGCACTACATGTGGTCAGAAACTCTTGTTTGGGCATACGCTGGGCTTGGAAAGGATGGAGCGCTATTTGATCTTTAGATCGGAAAATTGTCTGGAATAGATTGCGGACGACATGTCGCATTTGGAGAGCCAATGAGGTTCCAAAACAGCAGAAATTCACTAAACATGACAAAACGTTGCTTACTACATCCCTCAAAAAATTTCTCTTGGGATATGGTGATCATCTTGAACCCATTGGCGCTTAACAGAATTTTATGATATTGGATTGTAAAAATTAAATATTACGGGGTTTTTTCAATAAAATTTATGCTAAAGAGACCATTTTTTTTTATTTTCAACAAGAGAAACTGGATTACAAAATTTGTTACGCAATTTCTCCTGAGTACACCAATACCCCGTATGTGGTCAGAAGCTACTTTTCAGGCTCAGAGCTAATTTCAGAAAGGAAGGAGGGCCATATCAGAGTTCAGATTTGACTGTTTTGGGTTGTGGGTGCCATGTCACATTGGCAGAGCCCCTGAGGTGAAAAGACAACAGAACCCTCCCATAAGTGACTTCATTTTCCAATCTACATCTCTCTTATTGAAATCATGTAGCGGTGTACTTAGCATACTGACATCACATGTTTCACAAAATGTTATACCATTCAGCATCGAAGAAAAAATAATTACATTTTTACCACTAAAATATTGTTTTAGCCCCAGATATTACATTTTCACAAGGGAAATAGATAAAAATGAATACATAAATGTTACACAACTTCTTGTGGACGTGACAATAGTATACCCCAATATATGTGACTGTACCATTTGGCCACACGGCGAGACTCGGGAAAGAAAGAGGGCTATTTGACTTTTGGAGAGCAGAGTTTCCTAGAATAGTTTGTAGACTCCATACAGTAGTGTTCAAAATAATAGCAGTCCAATATGACTAACCAGATTATTCACCAATTTTGGTATAAATTATATTACCACATGTCAGACAACTTACCAATCGGTGGAGTAGATTCTTAGAAAACCACCAGACTTTGCATTTTTGATCTGCAGGTTTTTGAGTCTGCGTATTTGAATAATTAATTGAAAGGGGGGGTGTTCAGAATAATAGCGGTGTGGAGTTACATTAGTGAGGTCAATCATTCTGTGAAGAAACAGGTGGGAATCAGTGGCCCGAATTTAAGGGTGAAGCCGGCACATGTTCTACATGCATTTCTCCTTGAAAGCCTGAGAAATATGGTTTGTTCGGCACATTATTCAGAAGAACAGAGAACTTTGAATAAAAAGTTGATTGGCGAGGGTAAAACATATAAAGAATGGCAGACAATGATCGACTGTTCAGCTAAAATGATCTCCAATGCTTTAAAATGGAAAGCAAAAACAGAGACGTGGAAAAAAACGGAAGACGACCATTGGAATGGATGGAAGAATATCCAGATTGGCAAAGGCTCAGCCAATGATCAGCTCCAGGATGATCACAGACGTCTCAAGATACCTGTGAGGACTGTGACAGTTATGCCGGGGCCACACGGGCACTACTGCAATCCTCACATGACACTCAGCTCACGATGGCAGTACAGCAGAGCCGAGTGTCATGCGAGTGTCACTGCGACTGAGGTCCGATCGTGCGATCAGACCTCAGCTGTGGGGGACGAGTCGCCTCTGAGGAGGGGCGGGCCAGTGCTAAGGAGGGGAGGGCCGGCGCTGCGGAGGGGAGGGACTGATTTATCTCCCTCTCTCCTCCGTGGCCGGCTATTGCCAGTCTCGCCCTGCACTCGCTGTACATCGGTGTTTGCGAGTGCAGTGCGATTTTTCTCTTGCCCCATAGACTTGAATGGGTGCGAGAGAATCTAGGATCACATTGCACCCGCAGCATGCTGCGATTGTTTTCTTGGTCCGATTAGGGCTGAGAAAATAATCGCTCATGGGTGCTGACACACAGGCTAATATTGGTCATAGTGGAATGTTTTATCGCATTCCACTCGCTCTGATTTTCATGCTGTGTGTCTTAGGCCTTAGAAGACGCCTGTGTGAAGATACCGTATATGCCGGCGTATAAGACGACTGGGCGTATAAGACGACCCCCAACTTCTGCCCTAAAAATATAGAATTTGGGATATACTCACTGTATAAGACTACCCCCGTTCAGTATGCTTCAGTATGCTAAGAGCAGGGGGCCGCACTGTGTGAGGAGGTGTTTTTTTTACTGTCCAGTATAACCAATAGGATTAGTGCAGGGGCCAGCATGTAAGCTCTTCATTAATGTCCCTGCATGGATGCGAGGGGAATCTGGCGTTACTGCACAAATCCTATTGGTTATACTGGACAGTGAAAAAAAAACACCTCCTCACACAGTGCGGCCCCCTGCTATATATACGCTATATATCCGCTGTATATATACCAGTATATATGCTGTATGATATACCAGTACGGGGCCGGGCTGTGTATCGCGTTTCCATAACGACGAGGCAGGAACTTCCCTGCTAGAGCGCTGACGTCAAGGCAGAGCTGCTTGCCTCTGATTGGCCAGCGCTCTGCCATTCAGCAGCGGTGACAGGAAGTTCCTCCCTCGTCGCTATGGAGGCAGAATCCAAGCGTGGAACGGAGTGGAGCGGCGCACTACAGCACCCAGGTATATATCCGGCGTATAAGACGACCCCCCACTGTAGCCATTATTTTAAGGGGGTAAAAAGTCGTCTTATACGCCAGTATATACGGTAATCTATTAGCAAGACGTCCCCGCAAAGTCCTATTGTTAAAAATAGACATGTACTGAAGTGGATACAATTTGCCAAACAACACATCAACAGCCTGAAAAGAAATGGAATAACATTTTGTGGACTGATGAAAGCAAAATTGTTCTTTTTGGGTCCAAGGGCCGCAGACAGTTCGTCAAACGACCCCCAAACTCTGAATTCAAGCCACAGTACACTGTGAAGACAGTGGAGCATGGTGGTGCACGCCTCATGATCTGGGCATGTTTCTCTTACTATGGTGCCGGCCTATTTACCACATACCAGGGATCATGGACCAGTCTACATATATCCAAATACTTGAAGAGGTCATGTTGCCTTACACTGAAGAGGAAATACCCTTGAGATGGGTGTTTCAACAAGACAATGACCCTAAATACAGCAAAATCTTAGTTCCAATTCAACAAAATTGAGGTTATGGAGTGGCCAGCCCAATCTCCGGACCTAAATCCAATAGAACACTTGTGGGGTGACATCAACAATGCTGTTTCTGAAGCAAAGCCAACAAATGCAAATAATTGTGGGATGTAGTCACAGCATCCTGGGCTGGAATAAGGGGTACTTTGCACATTACGACATCGCAGCTGCGATGTCGGTGGGGTCAAATCGAAAGTGACGCACATCCGGCGTCGCTGTCGATATCGGAGTGTGTAAATCGTTTTTGATACGATTAACGAGCGCAAAAGCGTTGAAATCATATCATCGGTGCAGTGTCGGTCATTTCCATAATTGCGGAAGGACTGATGTTACGATGTTGTTCCTCGCTCCTGCGGCAGCACACATCACTGTGTGTAAAGCCGCAGGAGCGAGGAACATCACCTTACCTTCAGCTCATGCCGGCCATGCGGAAGGAAGGAGGTGGGCGGGATGTTTACGCCCCGCTCATCTCCGCCCCTCTGCTTCTATTGGCCGCCTGCCGTGTGATGTCGCTGTGACGCCGCACGACCCGCCCCCTTAGTAAGGAGGCGGGTCGCCGACCAGAGCGACGTCGCATGGCAGGTAAGTCCGTGTGAAGCTGCCGTAGCGATAATGTTCTCTACGGCAGCTATAACACAATATCGTATGTGCGACGGGGGCGGGGACTATCGCGCTCGGCATCGCAAGCATCGGCTTGCAATGTCGTAGTGTGCAAAGTACCCCTAAGAGTTGTCAAGAGCCAGAAGGTGGTGGATATACAACTAAATATTAGATTAGTGATTCACAGGAATGCTAAATCCTAAATAAAAAGAGGCCAGATTTTGAGTATGTAAAGACAAATGCAGACGCTGATATTTTTTTTGGAACAGCGCAATGATCATTTTTTTATATTTTCAGTTAAAAATTATATAAATTTCTTTGCATGTTTTGATTTAGAAAACCGTGTGCAATGTTCCCAATGTATGGAAATAAAAAACATATTTAAAGAGTTTGTGCTTAACTCATGTTTTTGTACACACTGCTATTATTATGAACACAACTGTACACAGAACCCCTTAGTGCCAGATGAGTAGAAACGTCCCTCAAGTGACCCCAATTTTGAAATTCCACCTCTGTGGGAATTCATCTACAGGTGTAGTGATCATTTTGACTGCATGAGTGTTCTCCATAAACAAGTAGCTATGGATGTTGCAGAGTGAAAATGGAAATCTGCCATTGTAGTGCTCAGTACATTGTAGTGCCCATGCATTGTGCCCAGCTAATCAGCTGCTTTCACACATCCAGTTTTAGCAGTGCGGCTAAATCCGGCTCTAAAACCTATGCAACGGATGCGGCGAAAAAAACGCATCCTTTGCATAAGTTTTTACATGCGGTCCGTTCGTTTTTTGCCGGTTGCGGCAAGCTACTGAGCATGCGCAGAGCAAAAAAAACGCATGTGGCGGCCAGATGCGGTTTTTGACGCATCGCGCCGCATCCGGCATCCATAGGCATGCATTGGAAAAAGCGCCGCATCGGTCGGATGCGGCGCAATGCGTTTTTTTTTGCCGGACAAAAAAACGTGCCAGGCAACATTCCATCCGGCCGCCGCATCGGCTAAATATGCCGCATCTGGCAAAAACCGGACCGAACGCAAGACCATGCGGCACTAATGAAAGTCTATGCGGAAAAAAACGCAACCGGCGGCAAAAAAAAAAACAGTTGTGTTTTTTCTGCAAAGAGCCGGATTGTGCCGCACAGGAAAAACCGGATGTGTGAAAGCAGCCTTAAGCTTCTGGAGACCTGCACCCCGTAAATTCAGCGGGCTCTCCTCATTACTGAAATGCCAAACATGTGGATGCTAACTGCGGTATAGGCACACTAGTGCTCAGAAGGGTAGGGAGGCATTTGGAATTGATAGAGCAAATTTTGCTGTATTTAATTACTTACGGGGAGAGAGACCAAATCGTGTTTTCAGAGCCTTTGTGCTACCAGAAATGTGAAAGAAGCCTTTATAGGGCATTTTGGGGTACAGAATATTTTGAATCAGTTCACATCTCTCCCTTACTTTACGCTGAGAACTTACATCTCTGTTTCCGTCTAAGGGTACCTTCACACTTAGCGATGCAGCATCGATCCGACCAGCGATCTGACCTGGTCAGGATCGCTGCTGCATCGCTACATGGTCGCTGGTGAGCTGTCAAACAGGCAGATCTCACCAGTGACCAGTGAACAGCCCCCAGCCAGCAGCGACGTGCAAGCGACGCTGCGCTTGCACGGAGCCGCCGTCTGGAAGCTGCGGAGACTGGTAACTAAGGTAAACATCGGGTATGGTTACCCGATGTTTACATTAGTTACCAGCGCACACCGCTTAGCTGTGTGTGCAGGGAGCAGGGAGCCGCGCACACTGAGCGCTGGCTCCTTGCTCTCCTTGCTGCTGTACACATCGGGTTAATTAACCCGATGTGTACAGCAGCTACATGTGCAGAGCCGGAGCCGGCAGCACAGGCAGCGTGAGAGCTGCAGAGGCTGGTAACTAAGGTAAATATCGGGTAACCACCTTGGTTACCCGATGTTTATCTTGGTTACAAGCTTACCTCAGCTGTCAGACGCCGGCTCCTGCTCCCTGCTCGCTTCATTTGTCGCTCTCTCGCTGTCACACACGGCGATCTGTGTGTCACAGTGGGAGAGCGCCTTTGAAGAAAACGAACCAAGGCTGTGTGTAACGAGCAGCGATCTCGCAGCAGGGGCCAGATCGCTGCTCATTGTCACACACAGCGAGATCGCTAATGAGGTCACTGCTGCGTCACAAAAAGCGTGACTCAGCAGCGATCTCGGCAGTGAGCTCGCTGTGTGTGAAGCACCCCTAAATCTACAATAGGATTCAGAGGAAACCCCCGATGGATCCATTCACTAATGAGGAAGTAGAGCTACTGTGGACACTGTGTGGCTTCTGTTAGGCGATGTCCGGCTTTTAGGATGTGCATAAAGGAGGTGGTCGACTGCACTTTTATGAACACCTAAAAGGACGGCCAGGACTGAATCATAGGCCAGAGGGAGTATAAAAGTGTATCCTTCTACCTCATATTTTTATTTTTTTTGATCACTGGTCTCATACATTGCAATAGACATGGCGATGGTGGTGAGAGGGAGGCCCCTCCCGCTAACAACTTTCTACATGACGCAATCACTATCGATCATAGCATCTATAGGGTTAATAAGCCAGGGGTCAGACCTGGCTGTTACTACAGGAGCTCGGTTGTTAGCTAAGCTGAGCTGCTGCGATGATCGTGCACAAAGTGCTGATATTTTAGCATCTCCCGCCGATCACATGGTACAATCACAGCAATCAAGGCAGGGACTGCTGAAATGGGTCCCGGCACGGTCAGCTGTCAGTGACCACTGTCGGTACTGTCAGATCTTGAAGAAGAAGCTATTGCTCCAAAACGCGTAGAATAAATCATCAGGTTTTCCAAAAAAGGTTCCAGTCTGATACATCACACGGTAGCGGGGTGGTTAACCCCTTCACCTCCTACTCCCTTTGAACATTCAGCTACAGGGACTGCAGCAGCGAAGGATTTTCTTCTACATGTCTTCACAATGGTTGTGACTGTCACAACCACCCCAGGTGAGCAACCTCTCATATCATCTCCCACCCGATCTCCACTCAGGTAAGACCCGATTTGCGCCAATTTTGTCTCTCCAGCTCCGGAATTATTGACTTTGCTCTTATAATCACACACAGCTCTGCAGAGAGATCAAATCACTAACACAAGACAGCAGAAGTGAAGTTTGCTCATTGCAAAATCATTTGCAGCTGCAATGATTTGCAGTAATTCAGATTCCATTCCAAAGGCAGCCAGTGTGAGGGAGAGCAGCACAGCAGAGCTGACAGCACTGTGAGAGAGGGAGGGCAGTACAGCAGAGCTGACAGCACTGTGAGAGAGGGAGGGCAGCACAGCAGAGCTGACACCACTGTGAGAGAGGGGGGGCAGCACAGCAGAGCTGACAGCACTGTGAGAGAGGGAGGGCAGTACAGCAGAGCTGACAGCACTGTGAGAGAGGGAGGGCAGCACAGCAGAGCTGACACCACTGTGAGAGAGGGGGGGCAGCACAGCAGAGCTGACAGCACTGTGAGAGAGGGAGGGCAGCACAGCAGAGCTGACAGCACTGTGAGAGGGGGGTGCAGCACAGCAGAGCTGACAGCACTGTGAGGGAGGGAGGGCAGCACAACAGAGCTGACAGCACTGTGAGGGAGGGCAGCACAGCAGAGCTGACAGCACTGTGAGAGAGGGAGGGCAGCACAGCAGAGCTGACAACACTGTGAGAGAGGGAGGGCAGCACAGCAGAGCTGACAGCACTGTGAGAGAGGGAGGGCAGCACAACAGAGCTGACAGCACTGTGAGGGAGGGAGGGCAGCACAGCAGAGCTGACAGCACTGTGACAGAGGGAGAGCAGCACAGCAGAGCTGACAGCACTGTGACAGAGGGAGGGCAGCACAGCAGAGCTGACAGCACTGTGAGAGAGGGAGGGCAGCACAGCAGAGCTGACAGCACTGTGAAAGAGGGAGGGCAGCACAGCAGAGCTGACAGCACTGTGAGAGGGGGGGCAGCACAGCAGAGCTGACAGCACTGTGAGAGAGGGAGGGCAGCACAGCAGAGCTGACAGCACTGTGAGGGAGGGAGGGCAGCACAGCAGAGCTGACAGCACTGTGAGAGGGGGAGAGCAGAACAGCAGAGCTGACAGCACTGTGAGGGAGGGAGGGCAGCACAGCAGAGCTGACAGCACTGTGAGAGAGGGAGGGCAGCACAGCAGAGCTGACAGCACTGTGAGAGGGGGAGGGCAGCACAGCAGAGCTGACAGCACTGTGAGAGGGGGAGGGCAGCACAGCAGAGCTGACAGCACTGTGAGGAGACAACTGCAAATGTGCTTGTGTTTGTAATGAGACAAGGTTCAACTTTGCTGTACTGTATTGGTGATAATGAGGCACAGTTCTGCCGACTAAGTTCAATTCTGCTGTATTGCGTTAGTTCTGATCTCACTACAGAGCTATGTGTGATAATGAGAGCAGTGTCAGTCATTACATGTCTCACACTAGTAAGCTCTGGAGGCAGATTCTCAGGAAGATCTGTGTCCGGCCCATAGATCTTAACAGCTCAGTTACATATAAGAAAAACATGGATTTCTATGGGCGGATACTAAGGGTTAACATTTCTCCTTGTGTAGAGTGATATGCCTGACATGTAAGTGTAAGGAGGCTTATAAGCCATGCATTGCTTAGCAATGAAATTAAATTTGCAAATTGCATCTTCAGAGAGGACATGCCCTATAGTGCTGCCTATTTTAAGCAGCAACCCTAAAATTCAATATTGGCCCTGTTGACAATCCATGTCATATGACAGGATAAAAGCCAAATCAGAATCTCTATATTCAAACATAATGTTTCAGGATATTTCCCCTCATCAGTGCAAAGTATGAGATCCTTTTTGAAGAGGCAATTGACATATTTAATTTCTCAGAAGAGCATTGCATGGCGTATAGGCCTCCTTACACTGACACATTGGTATGTCACCCTCCACAAGGAAAAACGTTACCCCTTAGACCTCAGTCAGAAGCCTTTCACCATGAAAAATCAAATATCTTGCTTTGCACTAATTATGGGCAATACCCTAAAACACCATGTCTGCAAATTGAGATTCTAGTTTGGCTTTTACCTTAAGTCATATGGCTGTACACGAGATGCCCTCGTAATCTGACCGAATTGGAGCTACAAGAAAGAGTGGCCAAAGATTGCCAATTTTAGATGTGCCTCACTGATAGACTGCTAGTCAAAAAGACTGACTGATGTCATAAATTCAAAGGGTACTATAATAACGTTTTAGATTAACTCCTTGCCTACCTTGCGATTTTCCGTTTTTTTCGCGCTTTCGTTTTTACTTGCTCTTATTTCA
This sequence comes from Anomaloglossus baeobatrachus, assembly GCF_048569485.1. Taxonomy (NCBI): domain Eukaryota; kingdom Metazoa; phylum Chordata; class Amphibia; order Anura; family Aromobatidae; genus Anomaloglossus; species Anomaloglossus baeobatrachus. Next base: position 673,402,118 of record NC_134354.1, read on the forward strand.
TGAGCCATAGCTTTTTTTATTGTTCCATTCCCTTAGCTGTATTCTGGCTTGTTTTTCTGTGGGACAAGTTGTACTTTTGAACGACCATTCATTTCATTGTGTGATGAACTGGAATGCCGGAAAAAATTACAAGTGCAAAAAAATGCACTTCCACAATTTTTTTTTTTACTTACCATGGTCACTATACAGTAAAACTGACCTGGCAATATGATTCTCCAAGTCAGTAGAAGTGCGCAGATACCAAGCATGTAATTTTTTCTATTTAACTGGTGATAAAAAAAATTGGAAATTTGTTAGTAAATAATATTTTGCGTGTGGCAGTATTTAGCACCCGTACGTTTTCATTTTATGGGATCTGGGTCTGTTTGAGAGCTTATATATTGCGCCCTGAGCTGACATTTTTATAGATACCATTTTGGGGTATGTACAATGTTTTGATTGCCTTTTATTGCAATGTAGCGGCAGCCCACCCCCCCCCCAAAAAAAATAGAGTTCTGACAATATTTTTCTTTTTACGCTGTTTACTGACCAGATTACCATAATTGACTTTACATTTTGATAGTTTGGACTTTTACGATCACTGCGATACCCAAATACAGTATGTTTTATTTTTAATTGTCTTCTTTTTAATGGGGCAAGAGGGGGGTGATTTGAACATTTATGTTTTTTTATTTTTTTTCATATTTTTTTTACAACATTGTTTTCTTATTTTTACTATGTTTATTAGTCTCCTTGGGGGGAGTTGAAGCTGTGATATTTCGATTGTTTGTCCTACAGCATTGTTCTGTACAGCAGAAATCACAATCTCCTATGAATGCCGGCCCGTGGTCGGCATTCACAGGCGAATGATAATGACAGACACAAGGGTCATCAGCAGAATTCCGGCTGTCATAGTATGTCTTCGGCGCGCCACAATTGCGCCGATGGGAAGGAGGAATGACAAGCTTCCCGCCGGCGTTTGTTGAATCCCGCTGTCAGGGATACTACCTTTGACGTAAATGTATGTCAAAGGTAGAGAACAGGTTAAGGTGTGCATATTTATGCAACCATATTATTTTAGCAGGTTTTTTTTTCCACCCAAAAAGATTTCAGTTTATTTTTTAATCAAATTATTGAGATAATGGGAGACGTGGAAAAAGTTTTGAAGCGATTCTACTTGGTATGATTTTTTTGCATGACAAAAACATGGGCATTTTAACAGGGACATGTAGACTTTTTACGTCTACTGTATATGAAATATTGTTGAAGATCACTAATTTTCAAGAATTTCCAAGCGAAGGCTACAAGTATATGGTTTTATCAGATGTCTTAAAACTTTCATCTTAGCTTCTGACAAAGTTGGTGAACAATACCTAAATTAGAGTATAACGGGGGAGCACAGAATCCTCTGGAATTAATCTGTATGCGCCCCAATTCAAGAAAGATATCGATATATTGGAGCAAGTCCAGAGAAGACCAACCAAGATGGTAGAAGGTCTGCAAACCATGTCATATGAAGACCGGCTAAAAGAACTAGGAATGTTTAGTTTGCAAGAGAGAAGGCTGAGAGGAGACTTAATAGTGGTCTACAAATATCTGAAAGTTAGTCACAGTGTAGAGGGAACTACCTTATTCTCATCAGCACAAGGAAGTACAAGACACAAATGGGAAGAAACTAAAAGGAAGGAGATTCAGATTAGACATTAGGAAAAACGTTCTGACAGTGCGGGCAGTCAGAGAGTGGAACAAGCTACCACGGGAGGCAGTGAGCTCTCTATCAATGGAAATCTGCAAGCTGGATAAACATATAGCTGGGATGATTTAGAGTAACCTGCACTCGCAGACGGTTGGACCCGATGGCCCTTTAGATTCTTTCCAACTCTACCATTCTATGATTCAATGTCTGATCTATACTAGAGAGCTATCATGGATGTTTCATGAAAAGATGGAACAAAAAGAAGTTGTCAATATGGTGAGAGAAAGTCGCTTTTTGGCTGGGGCCACACATCCGGGGATTACTGCGATCCCCTCGCATGACACTTGGCTCACGCTGGCAGTACAGCAGAACCGCGTGGCATGCGAGTGTCCCTGCGACTGAGGTCCAATCGTGCGAGCGGACCTCAGCTGCGGGGGGTGGGCCAGCACTAAGGAGGGACGGGCCAATGCTGTGGAGGGGAGGGCCCGTGCTGCGGAGGGGAGGGAAGGATTTATCTCCCTTTCTCCTGCATAGCCGACTATTGCCATTCTTGCCCTGCACTCGCAGTACACCGGTGTACCGCGAGTGCAGTGCGATTTTTCTCTCACCCCATAGACTTGAATGGGTGCGAGAGAAAACAGGATCGCATTACAGTCGCAGCATGCTGCAATTATTTTATCGGTCCAATTAGGGCCGAGGAAATAATCGCTCATGTGCGGTGACACGCAGGCTAATATTGGTCCGAGTGGAATGCGATTTTTTATCGCACTCCATTCGCACCGATTTTCATGCCGTCTGGCTTAGGCCTTAAAGGCTGGATCATCATTTTGGCTCATACAGCGTGGTCCTGTACACTTTAACAGGTGCGTTTTTTAAACAAGAGAAACTTCCGCTTGCTGAAATGTCCATTGAAATTTTGAAATGAAAGTTAAAGCTGCGCACACTCAATGTATTTTTTGATGCAGATTTGGTGCAGATTGTGGCTACCTTTATGCCAGCTATGACTGCATAGTCAATGAAAATTCTGAGTGCTGTGCACACATTGATTATTGTTTACTTGTAGCTTTGGTGCAGAAAATAATCTGCAGCTTGTCAGCTGTTAGGCGTTGTGCCCACGCTGCGGAAAATTTGCGGAATTTGCCGCGATTTTTTCGCGGAAATTCCGCAGATTTTTCAAAAATCTGCAGTACAGCTAGTCCCCAGCCATTTCTATGGCATTTGGGAACTGCTGTGCCCATGCTGCGGTTTTCTCCGCAGTGGAAATAATGCAGATTTCCCTGCGGAAAAATCAGCAGCATGTGAATTATTCCTGCGGATTTCTCTGCCGGGTCCCATACTTACCTGCCTTGATAGCAGCGGTTCAGACTGGAGCGCAGTGGAGCTAGGAAGAGGAAACAGGAGGTGGGCAGGGCCTGCACGAGCTCCGGTCATGTGACAGCCAGAGCTAGTGCAGGCCCGCCCACCTTCTCCGGCAATGTGCAGACAGACACGGCCGGAAAGTAAAGTGCTGCGTGATGGAGGCAAGTATGAACGCCCCGATCACTGCAGCACTTGTTATGCATTGAGGATGCAGCGTCCAAGCCATGGTACTGTATCCTCAATGCAGGACACCGCAGCATATCCGCAGGACATTCCGCAATACAACCGCAGCATGGAAACAGACAAAAGTTGTGCTTCGGATTTCTGCCAGCTTCTGCGGAATGTCCTGCGGATATAACCGCAGGACACTCTCCCCGTGGGCACATAGCCTTAGTGCGTTTTTTCCTTTGTTTTTTAGCTCTTCCACCCATTGACTTCATTAAAAAAATGCATGGCACACAAACACATCAAAATGCGGTTTTGGGGTGTTTTTCTGCCAGAAAGTACAGATTTCATGCAGTAAATCTCTGTGCCAAATCTGCAGCATGCGTACATAGCCTAAAGGGAAATGCTGAGGTCAAGACAAGATCTGATAGAAAAACTCAAACTAGTCAGGTATGGAAAACAACATCCTTCACAGCAAAAGCCTGCAGGCACCTTTGGCCATGTAGTGGTTCACTAGTCCAGTGTGCATTGGACTAGCACAAACATAATATGCAAGAAAATGTCATCCTAAAGAAACTAAACCTGCAATCTATTAACACAAAAGCTGTGCAGCACTAAGAGACACCAGCGGCATTAAGAAGATAACACATTGCTAGGTGTAAAGCATAGGGTTGACTTTTGATGGAAACACTATGCAGATGGTTTCCCTAAATATAAACAATACTGATGGCCGCAGCCGGACTGTAAAAGTCCAGATCCGTGCTGTTTCAAAAGTACCCGAGCATCGATCCAGACACAAAGTTCTCAAGTAACGATCCGGATCTGGCACTTTGGTAAGTAACAAAAATAAAGGAAAAAATAAAAGGAAATAAAGGGTAAAGCAGGTGTGTTATACTTAGAGTTTCTTGTGCGGCTGTACACGGCTTCTGGGCCGCTACTTCCAGGGCCGCTCATTAACTTCATGCATATATGCATTGCTTCCCCCACCCAACGACAGTCCCCACGTCTGATTGGTTGCAGTCAGACGCGCCCCCACTCTGTGTGACAGCGTGACTGCTTTCAATCTGAGATGCTATCCATGTTTATATTGCTGTAAAAATAAATAAATAAAAAAACTGGGGTAGGGTCCCTCCATACTGTGATACTTAGCACAAATAAAGCATACGGCTATAGGCTGCAGCCCCCAGCTGTGCACTTATCTTGGTTGCGTATCAAAATAAGAGGAACCGCATGCTGCTTTTTTTTTTTTTAAAAAATTAGTTAAATAAACAGTATTTTTTAAAAAATAGTGTGCGGTACCCCCCCTCCCAATTTTAATACCCGACCTTGATAAAGTCAACAGCTGGGCCCCTACAGACTAAAAATTGCAGCATGCAGCCGCCCAGGATTGCCACATCCATTAGATACAACAATCCCGGAACTTTACCCAGTTCATCCCGATTGCCACCGCACCAGGGCAATCGGGGTAATTAGGGGTTAATAACAGCTCACAGCTGCCACTAAGCCCTGAGAAACCCCCATTACTAATCTATAAGTGAAAAGAAATAAACGCAAAAAAAATACACTTTCCTAGGTTAATAATGGTAATGTATCTGTAAAAATCGAAATACAGTTGATCCGTATGGGATCTGATTTTTTTGCACCCCTGCAGACATGAATAGGCAATCCTCAAACAAAATACAGAAGAGAATAGAGCATGCTGGTATTTCTTCACATCGATACTCAGCCATTGTGAAAAAACTGTCATCTGAACAGCCCAGTTCCATAACATTGGTCAGATTTTAACTAGGACGGCAGAAGTCCGCACAATACAGTCATCTGAACGAGCCCTAAATAAAGTGGTATTTTCACAAGCCCACAGGATATGTTTCTAAACTAGAATATTGTAACTCTTATATAATAGAGAGGGAGTTCCTACAGCCAATGTATATTGCAATGTTGGTACAGTGTGATATCAACTCAAATAGTGAGTTTATAATACATCAAAATGGCCAACACAGCTATGGAAAATGACTTGGCGTCCCACATCTACCAATTAATACCACTTAATGACCACAGATATGTATACAAACAGTGGTCGTTAAGTCTATAGCGCCCTTCCCATGCAGAGGAAAATCCTGCAGGTGACAAATGTACATGACGCTGACCAGTTTTGGAACCGATAGGGGCTAATTAACCCTTTAAATACCGCTGTTGCGATGCAGCGGTATCTAAAAGGTCAAAAAAGGGTTAAAAGATTCCCTGTGGTAGGATCAGCCCCTTGCGATTGTTGTAATCTGATCATTGCCTTGGTATCCTGAGGTGGCCTGTTAGAGCCAGCTATGAGCAGGTCTAAGGCTATGTGCGCACGTTGCGTCGGAGTACCTGCAGTTAATTCTGCATGTTTTTCTTCCCTTGGTTTTTGACCAAATGGCTTTTGGCCATTTTTTAGCGCTAAAAACGCATGCGTTTTTACCGCGTTTTTAGCGCTTTTTACCTGCGTTTTCACCTGCGTTTCTGCAGATGCGTTTTTGAGATCAAGACACTGAGAAATAAAGTTGAATTAGTCAAAAAGAATGAAAAAAAGAGAAAAAAAGTATAAAATTAACTTTTGGGTTTTATTCATTCTGTGTCAGAAAAGTCTGAATAAAAAGCAAGCAAAAAATATGTTGTTATCCCAAAATGGTACCAAAAAAAATCTTCAACTCGGCGCGCAAAAAATATGCCCCATATAGCCCTGTACACCAAAAAAGAAAAAAAAAAAAAAAAAAAAGATACAGTTCTCAGAATATGGGGACAAAAAACTATTTACTATAAAAAAAAAAAAACACTTTTTGTTGCAGCAAACTGCAAAATAAATATATAAGTCTGGTAACATTGTAATCACACTAACCTTGAGAATAATGTTGTCTTATCACTAATACCAAAAGGTGAACAGCGCAAAACTACAAATGAGAACTATTCTTGCACTGTTGTCCTTTTGATCATTCTACCTACCAAAAATCAGAATAAGACTCTGTTCACATTTATCCTGTGCTCTCCACTGACCACTTACATTGGTGTTTCCATGTAAATTCAAAAGAACCGAAGTTCAGACAAAACCCTAGATGGAACCAATCAGTATAATGAGGCAGGCGGAGTCACTTTAGAATCCATCTGGTATCTTTTCCGCTGGTATCCCATCATTGTAGAAGTCTTTGTAGTGCACAAGTGTGGTCGACCACAGTTCTGTGCATGCCTAAAAGGATGGATACTCCTGGAACAGAAGCCAAACGGAGTTCAAAATGTCTCCATCTGCCTCATTATAGTGAGCAGTTGCGTCGGAGGTTTTCTCTGAATTACATTATTGGGGGATTTACCTGGAAACCTCAATGTAAGTGCTCAACGCAGAACACATGAATGTGATCCTAGCCTAAGGGCTCGTGCGCACGTTGCGTAATTGCATGCATTTATGCTGCGTATTGCACTGCAGCGTAAATGCATGCGTCCTGCGTCCCCTGCACAATCTATGCAGATTGTGCATGATACATGCGCGCGTTGCTTTTTTTAAACGCATCGATATGGATGCCAAAATTTTGACCCAAATCCGTGCACACAAAAAAATCAGCATGTCAATTAATTTGTGAGTCCTGGATGCAGCTCCCACTCTGTCTATGGTGGGGGCAGCATCCCGAGCGCATGAATACAGCATTTATTCTGCTGAAACACTGCATCCATTACGCAGTGTTTCTGCAGCGATTTGAAGCGCACATGTGCTGTCAAATTGCTGCAGAAATTTCAGCAGGTACGTGCAAACATAGCCTAAGGCTATGTGCGCACGCTGCGAATTTACCGTGCATTTTACCGCGGCTTTACTGCGGATTTGCTGCAGAAAATGTTTCTAAAATTTCTGCAGTCATTCCCCATTAAAACCAATGGGTATAAAAAAAATGCTGTGCGCACACTGCGTTTTTTTATACCCGCAGATTTACCCGCGGAATTTCCGCTGCGGAATTAATGAGCATGTCACTCCTTTTTCGCAGGTACCTGCGGTTTTTGCCATAGATAATGGTAAAAATCTGCAGGGACCAACCTGCGGAAAATCCGCAGCAAAACCGCATGCGCATTTCGTTGTGGTTTTGGTGCGGTTTTTTACCACAGGTGCGGGATTCTTTCAGAGGGTCCAGATTTTCCCTAATAAAAATTCAATTTCTAGTGCGCACATGGCCTTATACTGAAAGCAATCAAAAAATGTTATGTACTCCTTCCTACATGTTACCAATAACATTTCTAACTTATCTCGCAAATAAAACAGCCCCCACTCAGAAACATAATCTGTCACTTGAAATATAGGGGGTTCCCATATTACCGGTAAATATGGATGAGCGAACCTAATCAGTAAAGTTCGGGGTTCGTACCGGACACGTGTCATCACATAGTGCTACCTGAGGAAGGGGGAAATTATTATTGTTTTATTGTATCCCTGAAACGCGTTGTAGCTCAAATAAATCTTCACTATTTATCTCCTATCTCCCTTGTGAGCAGCGCCCTTTATACCGTGGCTTTTTTTTTTCTTCATCTTTGAATACCTTATCTCTCCTTTGGGAGTCCACGGGGTGCCGCAGCTCCAGCCTTAAGGTCCAGTCACACAAAGCAACTTACCAGCGATCCCAACAACGATAGGGATCGCTAGTAAGTTGCTAGGAGGTTGCTGGTGAGATGTCACACCGCGACGCTCCAGCGATCCCACCAGCAACCTGACCTGGCAGGGATCGCTGGAGCGTCGCTACACGAGTTGCTGGTGAGCTCACCAGCAACCAGTGACCAGCCCCCAGCGCCGCGTGGAAGATGCTGCGCTTGGTAACTAAGGTAAATATCGGGTAACCAACCCGATATTTACCTTGGTTACCAGCGCACGGAGCTACACGTGCAGAGAGCAAGGAGCAGCGCACACGGAGCGCTGGCTCCCTGCTCTCCTAGTTACAGCACACATCGGGTTAATTACCCGATGTGCCTTCAGCTACATGTGCACAGAGCAGGCAGCAGCGCACAATGCTTAGCGCTGGCTCCCTGCTCTCCTAGCTACAGCACACATCGGGTTAATTAACCCGATGTGTCCTGCAGCTACATGTGCACAGAACAGGAGCCAGCACTGACCGTGAGAGCGGCGGAGGCTGGTAACAAAGGTAAATATCGGGTAACCAAGGACAGGGCTTCTTGGTTACCCGATGTTTACTGTGGTTACCAGAGTCCGCAGAAGCCGGCTCCTGCTGCCTGCACATTTAGTTGTTGCTGTCTCGCTGTCACACACAGCGATCTGTGCTTCACAGCAGGACAGCAACAACTAAAAAATGGCCCAGGACATTCAGCAACAACCAACGACCTCACAGCAGGGGCCAGGTTGTTGCTGGATGTCACACACAGCAACATCGCTAGCAACGTCACAAACGTTGTTCGTTAGCAGTGATGTTGCTAGCGATGTTGCTTAGTGTGACGGGGCCTTTAGGAGATCTAATTACATTGACTTAAACATCAGATTAGCCTGGCTCTGTGGGAACGGAATTCCTCTTATCTGATCCAGGAGTGAGATGCTGACCCTAACAGGAGGGTTGCAGAAGCTCTGAGCACCAGCAGCAGTGAAATCTAAGGCTGCTGTGTGATCATCCTCAGCAGGATCTGTGTCGGCCAGCCAAGGGGTAACCTGGATCTCTCTGTCAGTGCTAACAGACAGTGTTGTACCTGTAGTACAACACTCATAGGTGAGTGGAATTGTTTCATTATTCACCACATAAAGTTTACTCTTACACACAGGAGCGCCCTCTTCTCTTTTTTTCTTTCAAATTTATATAACAACATTTTAGAGTGAAAAAAAAAAAAATTGTTTTCACATCCACATTTTAAAGTTTTCTGAAGCACTTATGGGTCAAAATGTTCAACATACCTCTAGATGAATTCCGCTTGTGGGGGGTTCCACTGTTTAAGCACCTTAGGGGCTCGCTAATGAGACATTGTGCCCACAATCTATTCCAGACAAATTTGTGTTCCAAAATTCAGATGATGCTCCTTCCCTTATGAGCTCTGCTGTTTGTCCAAACAGAGGTTTTCTGATCACATGTGAGATATCAGAGTGCTCAGAAAAAACTGGGAAAAAATTGTGGGGGCCATTTTTTTTTTTTTTTGCTTTATACCTTGTAAAAGTGAAACAACTGGGGCAAAAGCAACATTTTAGAGGAGATTTTTTTTTCTCATTCCATTTTGCAATAATTCCTGTGTAGCACCTGGAAAAAAATCCTTATCGCAGTTTTGAAATATGTAAGGGGTATGGTTTTTAAAATTGTATCACTTTTGGGGAGTTTCCAAAATATAGGCCTTTCAAAGCCTATTTAAATTTGAATTTGTCCTTAAAGGGAATTTGTCAGCAGGTTTTTGCTTCCTCATCTGAGAGAAGCATAATGTAGGCAAAGAGACTCAGATTCCAATGATGTCTCACTTACATTACTGGCTGCAGTCGTTCTGACACAATCAGAATTTTTAGATTTAGTCATGTAGCAGAGCTGAGAGAACTCTTTTGCCCACACCAGGCTCTCTATATAGATTGTACATTGACACTGAGGTGTCAGAGGAAGCCGCGGGCTGGACTGCCGTGCATGTGACACTGTACTCTGAGCAATGAGAAGTCCTGCTGCTTATACAAACATAGCAAATAAACAACAGATGGGACTGGGACAAGATAGGCATCCCTAGATTATATGTTGTAACCCTTGCAGCATGCTGCCTTTATCTTACATAGCAAAACCCAGCTGACAGATTCCCTTTAAAGAAACAGATTTAGTAAATTTCTTGAAAAAAAAATGACAAATTGCTTGTAAACCTTTACCCCTTCTAACATCCTGACAAAACAAAATCACGTTTCAAAAATAATTCAGATGTAAAGTAGACATATGGGAAATGTTATTTGTTAATTATTAAGTACAGCCTGGCTAACTGGTTTAAGAAAATAAAAAGTGAAAGTATGAAAATTGTGAAGTTTTCCAAATTTTAACTAAAATTCCAATATTTTCAGAAATAAAACACAAAAAAATGTATTGGCCTAAATTCACTACTAACAAAGTACAATGTATCATGAAAAAAATCTCAGAATTACTGGGATTCATTGAAGGGTTCCAGAGTTATTACCACATAAAGTGACACTGGTCAGATTTAAAGGGAACCTGTCAGCAGAATTTTCGCAATTAAACTAAAAGAATCCCCTTCTGCAGCTCCTGGGCTACATTCTAGAAAGGTTCCTCGTGCTACTGGCCCCCTTTGAGACCTAAATAAACACTTTATAAATTCTTACCTTTTTGTATGCTAATGTGGTTTTATGGTCACGGGGGCGGGCTGTATTTCGTCCGTTATTCGCCCTCCTGCCGCTGTTCACCGTCCCCCATTGCTCATTTACATACATGAGGACGCCGCCCTCATGGAGTTTGTGCTCCCGAGGTCTCGCACATGGTCAGTGGCACTATCGCGGGACTGAGCACTGTGCAAAGCGTGAACGTTGGTGAGGTGACTGTGCAGGCGCGAGATTATGGGCGGCGCTGTGATTGTCATCGGCAGCATCATCCAAGTACCCGCCCATAATCTCGTGCCCGCGCTTTTCCCTCTGCCTCCACAGTTATGCGCAAGCGCTGGCTATATCATGCACGTTACCTATTACCCATCTTTCCCTGGAGTAGGAAATAGATGGGAGGAGCAGCACACCACCGATCATAACCGCATAACGGTTAATTGCGAAAATTCTGCTGACAGATTCCCTTTAAAAAAAATGTGGCCTGGTAATTAAGGTTAAAATGGCTCGGTCACAAAGGGGTTAAGACCATAACTCATTTTGTTGGCCAGAAACTCAAGACCCAAGAAGGCGACTGAGATGGCTGATGGACAAATGATCAACTGAAGTATTGTTCGGCTGATGGCCACCCATTGTGTACAGCCAGCGAAAGAATCCGGCATCAAGTAAATGTGTCTCTCAAAGACAAACAAGATATCGTAAAACTCATCATATCAGCTACAGATATAAGTCACAAATACACCCAAAGCAATAAATCAAAGCACTGACGGTGGGTGGTGAAATCGTGAACATAACCTGTTTTGGCAGATTAGCATTACTTTATGTTGAAGACAATAATTCATATCCATAAATCCTGCATGGTTTCAATGACACAACCCTGAAAACCAAAAACCAGTAGGGCCTATCGCCAAAAACCTGTAATTCCATTGAACTACTTCTCTTGGACTCACTTTCTTGTTTAAATAAAAAGGGTCTAAGTCTTCGATTGGCACAGCAATAAGTTTCCCAGGAACATCGCCATAGATAAACGGCACCCCTTTGCCTGCTTCCAGGTCAGTGTTTGGTGTTGGTTTATTGTCTTCATCATCATCTCTGTGGCTACTGTCCGGCTTTGGTGGCTTTTTCTTCTTCTCTTCGGCTATGCGTTTTTCAATGGTAGCCAAAGATTCACGGGTAAAGAGTTTGAAGCTATCGGGGCCGGGTGGTGCATTAAGCGGAGCTGCCATCTTTTCATCCTGCAGCAACTTCTTTATTTATACAGCACCCAAGACCGTTAAAATCTGCAAAGAGAATGAAAAAAACATAAAGTGTAAATAAAAACACTACATTCAGTAAGAAAAAATAGATATACATACGTTAACAATAAAACCACGTATCAATTAATCACACCAGCAAAAGAATAGATTGCACTAATCCATCAAATGTACAACATATAAAAAAATGAGCAATATATGACATAAATATGCTATTTGTTCTACGTAATTAAGCAATATAGAAATAATGAAGTATGCCTTAAAAAAAACAACAACGATTAATTGAAGATCACTGGCTAGTTAACTTATTGCACCATCGTAACAGTGAGTGGTGCGCACACTGTCAGGATTCCCTGGTATTACCGATGAGAGCCGGCCTTGGGTACTTCCGTTTTGCGTCATCCAAGCGTATTTGGCTTCTGGCAATGCACTTTTACTGAGAGAGGCAGATACGACTAGTCTAGCTTTATGGAATATTTTCTAATTACATTCAATATGGCCCTGTGCTTTCCTTTTAAAAGAAAATCATGTTAATCTTCTTAGAAAACGTAAGGCTAAACTGTAAATCCTTTATATTACATGTGCTGTTTTAAACAATCAGGAAATAATGAGAAATTAGATATTTACACTCAATTATTCAAATCTAGGAGTTCCTATGTCAATCTACATCAAAAGTTAGCTGCAGTAATAAACTGCTAAATTAACTAAAAGGAGTGCACCACTTAATGAATGTGGTGCATCTTGTATATGTATCCGTGCACCAGAATTAGAAATCTACCCCAGCCATGAGGTGTAACAGATTTTTGCTATACCTCTCCTGCTAAACCTACACCACGCCCCACTTGCTAAGATTACCACAACACCTCTAGTGCCAAACCTATCATCACGCCCCTCCTGCCAAACCTACCACGCCCCTCCTGCCAAACCAACCACCACGCCCCTCCTGATAAACCTACCACCACGCCCCTCCTGATAAACCTACCACCACGCCCCTCCTGATAAACCTACCACCACGCCCCTCCTGATAAACCTACCCCCACCCCACTCCTGCTAACCCTACGGACCACCCCAGTCCTGCAAAACCTACAGTCTAACCCCTCCTGCTAAATCCACCACCACACCCCTCCCGCTAAACCTACTAGAACGCCTCTCCTAGTAATTCTAGCACCATGCCGCTCCTGCAAAAAATACCGCCACAACCCTTCGCTAAACTTACTACGTCGCTCCTGCTAAACCCTCAAGCAAGCATTTCCTGCTAAACCTAACACTATTTCCCTCTTGCTAAGCCTACCACCACACCTCTCCGGCTAAAGCTACCACCACGACTCTCCGGCTAAAGCTACCACGACGCCTCTCCGGCTAAAGCTACCACCACGCCTCTCCGGCTAAAGCTACCACCACGCCTCTCCGGCTAAAGCTACCATCACGCCTCTCCGGCTAAAGCTACCATCACGCCTCTCCGGCTAAAGCTACCACCACGCCTCTCCGGCTAAAGCTACCATCATGCTTGTCTTGTTAAACCTACCAACACACCTCCGCTACTAAACCTATGACAACACCCCTCCTGCAAAGCTTTCCATAATGCCCCTCCTTTTAAATCTACCACAATGTTTCTCCTGTGAAACCTACCACCACAGCCCTCCTGCAAAATTAACCAACACACCAATGCTATACTTACTACAATGCCCCTTTTGCTAAGCTCAGTACAATGCTTCTCCTGCTAAGCCTACCACCACATAAGCCCATTATATTCCTTCTGCTAAGCCTACCAGAATTCCCCATCTGCTAAGCCTACCACCATGTCCCTTCCATTAAGCCTACAGTGAACGCTACCACAACACTCCTACAAAACTTATCACAATGCCCCTACTGCTAAACCTACAACCAAGCCATGATGCCAGTCCTACCGCCATGCCCATTGTAATCCTGCCCCAACATTTCTTCTACTAATCTTTTGACGCCACCCCTTCGGCTAAGCCTACCACCACATCCCTTGTGCTAAGAAAACCACCACTCCCATCCTGCTGTAAGGGGTGGACGGACCCCTGGTGGTGAAGAAAATGTTTCCCCCCCCCTGAAGACGCCCCACGGTGTGGTAGCCAATGGTACTGATAGAATGCTATTTGTTGTTTTAGTAATAACCGGTTCCCCCACTAGGTGTCAGAGTGGAGTAGTGGTCCCCCTGGGAACAGTGACAGGAGAAGGAGGGGCATGGCAGCCTAGGTGGGGAAGGGAGGGCTCTGAAGCAGAGTGAGAGTAGTAGTCTGAGGTGACAAAGAAAGAAGTCCGAGGCAACGGGGCAGAGTGTGGGAGTGAAACATGGCAGATAGCCAGAGAGAGTGCCTAGACAAAGGAGCAGAAGTACACGGGTAATGCCCGTAGCAGCCAGAGCGCGTGTATAGACCAAGAAGTGAAAGTACACGGGTAATGCCTATAACAGCCAGAGTGAGTGTTTGGACCAAGAAGTGAAAGTACACGGGTAAGGCCCGTAGCAGCCAGAGTGCGAGTATAGACCAAGAAGTGGAAGTACACGGGTAACGCCCGCAGAAAGGAAAAGAAGTAGTCCCCCAGCAAGAAGTGTAATCTGTAACTGAAGTGTCTGTCTGCTGGAAAGTGTAAAGAAGAATAGAAGCTACGTTCAATAAAGTGTCTCTTAGTTTACCAGCTGCCTGTCTGTGGCTCTTTACTGGGAGTGGCGAAGCGCCCTGCGAACAGAAAGAAAAAGGTGGCACCGAGAGCCAAGGTACCGACATGCATGTGCCCCTGCCATCCACACTCTGCCCCACAAACAACACCCCTGTTTTAATAGTGACGGCCGGGCCGGGGGTCAGCCTGTCGCACGAAGGGGCCACGATTACACCCCCCGAGGCGCCCCCTGCCCCCGTTACACTGCTAAGCCTACTACATTTTGGGAATGGCTCAGGGCCAACATATAAACTGCAAAAGTTACAAAAGGGAGAGAAGTGTTGGACAATAATGCAACTATCTGATCCTTTTGGCCCATAGGTCATCATTATAAGGCACTGCAGCACCGTTTCTGAAAGCATTGGAAGATGTAGGTGGGGCTTCAGATCTGCACTATACTCTATTGTGTAGTAATGTGTAAGAACATACTCTATGCCCAGATTCATTAGCAGGGAGTGATGAATCTGCAGCACGCTGCACAGGGGAATCTTCCTGCCCCTACAATGCACCAGCATTTAAACTTAGTGGCTTGAGAAAGGGAAGTGAAATAGTTGTGGTTACAAATATGAAGTCTGTGCTGAGAAAAGTGAGGACAGGAAGGAAATTATACCGACTTATCCAAACCACCACAGTAGGCTCCAATATCAGGGACGGCTGCAGTTATTGGGTTAGGAAGACAATTAAAATGTGATGCAATCCTTTTAGTTGTTCCTTTGCAGCACACACTTACAGTAATCACACACAGAGGCAAATGCATCTCAGGAGCTGCCATTTATCATCATTTAGCGCTGGAATGCTTTATGTAGTGATACTCAGACACAAAGAGGAGGAAATGCAGGGCATCGATTCACAGATCCAATAAAATATACGGTAATATAATACCATCTTTCTATGTAAAAGTAACATCTCCCAATACCTGAAATGAGCATCCAGAAAAGGCTTAAAAGGGGATGTTCCCTTTGAATTACGTTTCTACCCCAGTTGGAGTTTGTTAGAAGTGCTCACGTTCCCCGGGTCCACCGGTGAGGCTCTGCCATTGGCTGAAGATGTGAAAAATGCTCTGATGGGTCAAATCCACGTGGAAAAAAAAGCAGCGTGTGCATGAGATTTCAGAAAACTCAGTCACTTTAACGGTAGTGTAAAATGCTGCGTGTAAACATACCCTAAGACTGTGTGCCCACGGAACAACGTACCTGCGGATTTTGCCGCGGGAAGCCCGTGGATATATCTGGATTTTCCAGATAAATCCGCAGGTTTACGCAAGTACAGGCACTCCCCAAGTTATCCTATGGGATTTGGGGAGTGCTGTATCAATGGTGCGGTATGTGTGGCTGCAGAATATGCTGCGGATGTCCCGCAGCCGCACGTAACTGCATGAAATATATGCGGATGTCCCACCTTTCCACTATAGAGATAGAGGCCGGGACTTCTGCAGGTATTTCTGCACTTGTCCCGCAGGTTTACCACAACAAAAATGCTGGAATCCCACAGCAATGGATAGCTGCAGAGTCTGGGGACTACTACTACTAACTAGCTGTACTACCCGGCTTCACCCAGGTTAATAACTGTTGTTAACAAAATTTATTCTGCACACAAAAACCACAAAACAAATAGAAATGTAATTATTAAAAGGTCTGTCTCTTTCCAGGTCTGTCTCTTTCCCCATCTGTCTGTCTGTCTCTTTTTTTGTCTCTCTAGCTCTCTGTTTCTTTCCCCATCTGTCTTTTTCTAGGTCTGTTTCTTTCCCAGTCTGTCTGTCTGTCTCTTTTTTTGTCTGTCTCTATCTCTCTGTTTCTTTCCTTCCCCATCTGTCTCTTTCTAGGTCTGTCTCTTTCCCAGGTCTGTCTCTTTCCCAGTCTGTCTCCCAGTCTCGTTGTCTGTGTATTTTCCTCTCTGTCTCTTTCCCTGTGTGCCTGTCTCTTTCCTTGTCTGTCTCTATTTCTGTCTCTTTCCCCGTCTGTCTCTATAAAGGTCTGTGTCTTTCCCCATCTATCTTTGCCTGTCTCTCTGGTTGTCTCCTCCTTCCCTGTCTGCCTGTCTCTGTCCCTGTCTGCATGTCTGTGTCTCTTTCCCCATCTGTCTCTTTCCAGGTCTGTCTTTTCCAGGTCTGTCTCTGTCTGTCTCTTTCCCCGTTTGTCTGTCTGTCTCTTTCACAGTTTGTCTCTGTCTGTCTCTAGCTTTCTGTCTCTTTCCCTGTCTGTCTCTCTCTATCCGTCTCCCCACCAACATCTTATTACCTCACATATAAGCTTCTTATACTATGAATGTCTTTTGTTCCTATAGCAACCACTCACAGCTCCTACTAATAACCTGTAGTTCCAGGCTCCATTTACTTTAATGACGGCATGTTTTTTGGAGAGTAACTGTAAAGCGCGGGGTTAAATATTCCTGTCAAAACATAGTCTACGACATTCCCTGGGTCACATGAGGCGTCTCTGCAAAATTTTGTGATTGTAAATGCGACGGTGCGGATACACTTTTCGTTTCACATTTTCCCCATTATGTAGATAGGGGCAAAATTGATTGGTAAATTGGAACGCGCGGGGTTAAAATTTCACCTCACAACATGGCCTATAACGCTCTCGGGGTCCAGACGTGTGAGTGTGCAAAATTTTGTGGCTGTAGCTGCGACGGTGCAGATGCCAATCCCGGACACACACACACACACACACACACACACACACACACACACCTTTATATATTAGATGTCACCATTTAATCGCTGTTTCATCTCAACAATCTCTCTAATTTTCACAATCCCTTTTATTTTTGTTAAAAACCTTAATAAATGTATAAATGTAGCTTCTAGTAAAGGGATTGTATATTTTAACAAATCCCGGAAACACGATTTTATGGCAATTACTCAAATATACTTGCAGACTGGATTGTCCTGTAGTGATTCTGCATGAAGCCTGAGACAGGTACAGTAGTATGTTAAGACCCCTGCAATTCTAATGGAGAAACAATGTGTGTCATATTTTTCTATCAGATATATCAGATGAAAAAAAACCTCTGTATGCCGACATGTAAGACTGGAAACATACAAGGTACGATGCTCCCATGTGTCACTCACTATGGCCTTGTGCAAAACAGGGTAGAACTATGCTTGTGTGCACAAATTCTAAGTATGTGCGCACGTTGAGTATTTGGTGCAGAAATTTTCTACATCAAATCTGCACCTTCTGGCAGAAAAACGCACCAAAAAAGTGCTGCTGGTGCTTTTTTGTACCATTTGTTTTTCTTAATGAAGTCAATAGGTGGAAGGGTTAAAAAAATGCATCAGGAAATGGCATGCTGCAGATCTGCACCAAATCTGCTAGGAAAAAATAAGCAACATGTGTGCACAGCACTTCAGAATTTTCACTGATGCGGATTTGCACTTAATCTGCATGAAAAAAAACGCATGTTGTTGCCAATCAGGAATAATATTTCACAGGATGGTCACCAAGTACTTCATATAATCCATCCAGAGGGTTAAAAGATACCACCGCTTTCTATTGATTGATTCCCGATTTCAGCAAAGCTCTACCGGCAGGGATAAGTGAATCCCGAGTGTAAATCCAATCTTAACGCTGGGAGCCAAACTGTGGTTGTCCTCATCCCAGTCGTCATCCTAGACCAAAGGATGGTCCTCAAATATGAAGTATTTGAGGACCATCCTTTGAAATATTATTCCTGATTGACAACACTAGCTCATATGTGTCGTATGGAGGATTTATTCTAACTGATCCCTTGATGATCCCCCTTTTATTGCGTTAGGAGGGGAGAAACGCGTCGGGAGAGTTGAGGGTATCTGTAAGATAAGTAGACCTCTCGACTCCAACCTAACAACCAATTTATTCTGTTCCTCAATTAGAGAAACTTATACGAGTTGGGAACAATATTACATATTTAAACGCAAAAATTGTTGATTTGTATGTTTGTGGTTCTGTCTGTATCACAGTCTGTACACCTGGCTTTGGTGGTGGTTGCCCCTCCTAGAGAGAAATAGGGACAGAGGGTGAGTCATCTGGAGCGGGGGGGTGTCTAAAATATTAAGGCACCCTCCGCTGTTAGAAAGGGGAATCTAGGATTCATGTAAATAGGTCCCACCCTATATATATATTGAAAAACCATTTATTCATCTCTGAACTCCTTCTCTTCCGTGTTGCCATCTGGTACGGGTACAGCACTTACTGACACCTGCACTATATGTGTCTTTCTTGATGTATCTATGTTTTATGTTGAACGAGAGGATATTATAAGTGTCTTTTTTAATATGTACTAGCTGTACTACCCGGCTTCGCCCGGGTTAATAACTGTTAACAAAATAGAATGTATTAACATTCCCGGGATAGAATGTGTAAATAGAATGTATTAACGCCCGGGATAGTAACTGTCTCTCTGTTTCTCTCCCATTCTCTGTCTGTCTCATCCTCTGTATATATCTCTCTGTCTCTCTCTCTCTCTCTCTTTGTCTGTCTGTCTCTTTCCCTATCTGTCTCTGACTGTCTGTCTCTTTCTCCGTCTGTCTCAATCTCTTTCCCTGTCTGTCTCTTTCCCTGTCTGTCTCTTTCCCTGTCTGTCTCTTTCCCTGTCTGTCTCTTTCCCTGTCTGTCTCTTTCCCTGTCTGTCTCTTTCCCTGTCTGTCTCTTTCCCTGTCTGTCTCTTTCCCTGTCTGTCTCTTTCCCTTTCCCTGTGTCTATCTATCCCTTTCCCTGTGTCTATCTATCCCTTTCCCTGTGTCTATCTATCCCTTTCCCTGTCTGTCTATGTCTGTCTCTTTCCCTGTGTCTGTCTCTTTCCCTGTGTCTGTCTCTTTCCCTGTGTCTGTCTCTTTGTCTGTCTCTTTACCTGTCTTTGTCTGTCTCTTACCCTGTCTGTCTCTTTCCCTTTCTTTCCCTGTCTGTCTGTTTCCCTGTGTCTGTCTCTTTCCCTGTCAGTTTGTCTCTTTGTCTGTCTGTCTCTTTGTGTCTGTCTCTTACCCTGTCTATGTCTGTTTCTTACCCTGTCTATGTCTGTTTCTTACCCTGTCTGTGTCTGCCTCTTTCCCTGTCTGTGTCTGTCTCTTTCCCTGGCTGCATTGTGACATGCCAACATTCCATATAAGGGCGTGGCTGCGCATTCTCCTGAAGTTCTGGCTGCACTGTGGCTCCCAGCTCCATTCGCTTTAATGGAGGCAGGTTTTTTGGCGAATAACTAAAGCGTGGGGTTAAAATTTCCCCTCAAAACATAGCCTATGACGCTCTCGGGGTCCAGATGTGTGAGTGTGCAAAATTTTGTGGCTGTAGCTGCGACAGTGCAGATGCCAATCCCGGACATACACACACATACACACACACACACACACACACACACATATTCAGCTTTATATATTAGATTAATAAAATATTGTTTTAGAAGTAGCTTTGTTGGTGACATCTGAGTCTCTCCCTGGGAATGCCAAACAGCAACTGCCAATTTTTGGGCAGGCCCCTTTTCTGACTAGACATGCAGGAACGGTTTCTGAAAATTTGGGGCAATTTCAATGAATTAAGGATTGTTGTCAACTAAGCATCCAATACAATGTGTGCCTATTTGGTTAACATAATGCTATAATCTATCTTATTGTACTAATAACAGAAGATGATACAATGTCATCATTTACTGTTAATGTATTATGGCATTGTCCATAGCAGAGCGTCTGCAGACGCATAATGCATATTAATATATGGCAACTTTAGGGATGATAATCCACAAAGCCCTCTATAAGCAGCACTTTTATTTTACTTTTGAACATAAGGCCGCTACATATCAATTTTTTAATGAGATTTTACAAGATTTGTTAGCGAATGGTCATTGGTTTGCTGTACAATATATAATGACTGTGTCCTGCTCTGCAGTGCTAAATTTATAGGGAAGCAATCACCAATTGTTTAAGTCAGCTTTTTGTGTTACGTTTGTTTATTATACCGTATGTTGCCACTGGATATTTTTCATATTCCAATCTTTATTCAAAAAAATTCTTGCAAAATTGTAAGTGCAGACGACTTACGGTCATGGGCAGTGAGCATCTTTGAAGCCAGGTACGCATATACCCAGTGTCCAATGCTCACAGGTACAAAGCTGCACCCATGCGCGGAATTGCATTGTGCTGCCATGACGCTGAGCATTGTAAAGTACGGTAGGTTATCACACCCACAGGGGCATGCTTACATGGTAAGTGGGCAGACTAGCCAGGGAAGAATTGCCCTTGCGACTAGTCCCTGTGCTCATTAGCATTTCATATAGGATCTTTAGAAATACTTTTTCTAAAGATCTCTTTATCTATGCTACTACATACAGGGACAGTTAGGCAGGGATTATTAATATGCACCCAGAACTGCTTGTGGTTTTGGGTGCATATTGCACCTGACAGGTTCCCTTTAAAGCTCACCAATCACCAGGATTTTCCTATAAAAACTAAAGCCAGTGCTATACTGGCACTATCATGCTGATTCTCTACATACCTTTAGTTGTCGGATAGGACATATAGGTTTTGAAACACAAGCAAGTAAAGTTTGTAAAATGAAGTTTTTTTCAATGACAGCAGCTGCAATCAGCTGATAACTGGGGTGGGTTTGGATAGTGATTCCCGCCCCCCTGCCTGTCTGTTCCCACCTATTTATTATTTATGCTAATTATATTCTAGAATTGTTTTATTAAGAGGCTAGAAGGACCTGTGTTGATGTCATACCCATGTGACCATAAGGAGTGGGGCCTCAGCCTACATAGCCGATATCAGGAAGCAACATTATTTTTCTGTTGGCTGAGGCCCCACCCCTTCTGATCAGGTGGGTATGACATCAGTAAGGTCCTTCCAGCCAGTTAGTAAAACGATTCTATTAGGGATGATCGAATACCTCAATTATTTGGCTTCGCGAATATTCAACGAATAAGTCGTCGCTATGCGAATATTCGATGCGCAATGTAAGTCTATGGGAAGCCCAAATAGTTCGGAATAGTTGTTATTTGGGTTTCACATAGACTTGGATTGCGCATCGAATATTCGCAAATAGTCGAATAGCGACGACCTATTTGCGAAACCGAATAATTGAGGTATTTGATCATCCCTAGATTCTATACTAGAATAAGCATAAATAATAGATAGGGGAGGACGCACAGGCAGGGGGGCGGGAATCATTATCAAAACCCACCCCAGCTATCAGCTGATCAGCAGCTCCCATTCAAAAAGCTGCTCATTTTACAAACTTTACTTGCTTGTGTTTTAAAACCTATACATCCTATATGACAACTAAAGGGATGTATAGAATCAGCTTGATAGTGCCAGTATAGCCCTGGCTTTAGGTTAGGCTGGTTTCACATCAGCGGTATTCTGCCGCAATGCCGGATCCGTCAGTAATGTGGTACAGTTCAATACAGTTAAATGAAATCGCGGCAAGATAAGGTCACATGCGGTCACATGTGACCTTATCTTGCCGCGATTCCACTGTAATGAACTGTACCACATTACTGACGGATCCGAGATTGTGGCAGAATACCGCGCAGCCTTATATAGGAAACTCCTGGTGATTGCTGCACTTTAAAATCTAAAAGCAGCCCCAGTGGTATCAAAATTGCAAAATTTCTATATTTTATTTTTAGTAATAATTGTGATATGAAAATTAAAACCACTGCAAAAAAATGCATTTAACACAATAACCAGATTTAACAATAGGTCATTTTCTGGTAATAGCTTCTCTGCAAGAGGTTAATAAATTATTTATCCAGTTAAAACTTTACAGGAAACGGGCCTTCAATTATGAAACCATTTTATGAAGCTTTTTCGCTGGCTTTAATTGTGGCAATATTCCTGTGAGATCATCAAAGCTGAGCAAGTTTTCACCCAGCCATACGACACTTCAATAACCACAGAACAAACAGGTCATCCTTCTCGTATCCAGGAATGTACCAGCAGAATCACATACTCCAGTGACCAGGAAAGTACAATAAATACAATCCACAATCTTTTCTATTTATATACTGTATATATACTAATAAAAAAAAAACCTGTGTACATATATACACTACACTTCAAAGGTTTAGGGTCACTTAGAAATTTCCTTATTTTTGAAAGAAAAGCATATTTTTTTCAATGAAGCTAACATTAAATTAAACAGAAATACCCTGTATACATTGTTAATGTGGTAAATGACTATTCTAGCTACAAACGTCTGGTTTTGAATGCAATATCTACATATGTGTATAGAGGGCCATTTCCAACAACCACCACTGCAGTGTTCTAATGGTACATTGTGTTTGCTAACTGTGTTAGAAGGCTAATGGATGTTTAGAAATCCCTTGAAAACCCTTGAGCAAGTATATTAGCACAGCTGAAAACAGTTTTGCTGATTAGAGAAGCTATAAAACTGACCTTCCTTTGAGCTAGTTGAGAATCTGGAGCATTACATTTGTTGGTTCCATTAAACTCTCAAAATGGCCAGAAAAAGAGAACTTTCATGTGAAACTCGATAGTCTATTCTTGGTCTTAGAAATGTAGGATATGCCATGCGAGAAATTGCCGTGAAACTGAAGATTTCCTACAACGGTGGGTACTACTCCCTTCAGAGGAGAGTACAAACAGGCTCTAACCAGAGTAGAAAGAGAAGTGTGAGGCCTCGCTGCACAACTGAGCAACAAGACAAGTGAATTAGAGTCTCTAGTTGGAGAAATCAACGCCACACGGGTCCTCAACTGGCAGCTTCATTAAATAGTATCCGCAAAACGCCAGTGTCAAGGTCTACAGTGAAGAGGCGACTCCGGGATGCTGGCCTTCAGGGCAGAGTGGCAAAGAAAAATCCATATCTGAGACTGGCTAATAAAAGGAAAAGATTAATATGGTCAAAAGATCACAGACATTGGACAGAGGAAGATTGGAAAAAAGTGTTATGACAGACAAATCGATGTTTGAGGTGTTTCGATCACATAGAACAACATTTGGGAGACGCAGAACAACTGAAAAGATGCTGGAAGAGTCCCTGACGCCATCTGTCAAGCATGGTGGAGGTAATGTGATGGTCTGGGTTGCTTTGGTGCTGGTAAAGTGGGAGATTTGTACAAGGTAAAAGGGATTTTGAAAAAGGAAGGCTATCACCCCATTTTGCAACGCCATGCCATACCCTGTGGACAGCGCTTGATTGGGGCCAATTTCATCCTACAACAGGACAATGACTCAAAGCACACCTCCAAATTATGCATGAACTATTTAGGGAAGAAGCAGGCAGCTGGTATTCTCTCTGTAATGGAATGGCCAGCCCAGTCACCAGATCTCAACCCTATTAAGCTGTTGTGGGAGCAGCTTGACCGTATGGTATGCAAGAAGTGCCCATCAAGCCAATCCAACTTGTGGGAGGGGGGAAGCATGGGGGGAAATATCTCCAGATTACCTCAGCAAATTAACAGCTAGAATGCCAAAGGTCTGCAAAGCTGGAATTGCTGCACAGGAGCAATCTGTGACGAAAGCAAAGTGTGAAGGAGAAAATTATTATTTCAAGTAAAATAGGACATTTTTGTGTACTCACCGTAAAATGTCTTTCTTGGAGCCTTTCATTGGGGGACACAGACATTGGGTTATATGGTGTCTCCAGGGGAGGCGTGACACTAGGTTTGAAAAAAGGGTTAGCTCCTCCTCCCACAGCATATAATCCCAGCTAGGCGGGAACTAGCTCAGTTTGTTGTAAAAGCAGTAGGAGAAGGACAACCAAAACCACTGTCTGTGTCCCCAAATGAAAGGCTCCAAGGAAGACATTTTTCGGTGAGTACACAAAAATGTACTTTCCTTTCTCGCCTTTTCATTGGGGGACACAGACATTGGGACATTCCAAAGCAGTCCCTGGGTGGGAACTAAACTATTAACAGTATAGAACATCAGCCTAAGAGCTGACTAACAACTGCAACTGCAATGAACACATAACAAACACTGTCAAAAAAGCAGTGGCCACTTATAAATGGCCACTGCCGCCTGAAGGACTTGTCTTCCAAGAGCAGCATCCGCGGAGGCATGCGTATGCACTCTGTAGAATTTTGTAAATGTGTGCACACTGGACCAGGTAGCGGCCTTGCAAAGTTGGGCCGCCGAAGCCTGATGGCGGATAGCCCAGGAGGCACCCACTGCTTGTGTAGAGTGGGCCTGCACAGATTGAGGGGGAACAACACCTCGTGCTTTGTAAGTTTCACACATGGCAGTCCTGATCTATGAGAAATCGTGGATTTGGAAGCCCGGTCGCCCTTTTTGTGTCCTTCTGAGAGAGGACGAAAAGAGCATCGGACTTGCGCAATGGCGCTGTTCTGGAGATGTAGATCCGCCGAGCCCTGCCAAGATCGAGAGTGTGAAGGGGCTTTCTCAAAAGGAGTTGACCGGGGCCGGGCAGAATGACAGCAACACAATGTCCTCGTTCAGGTGGAAAGAGGATACGACCTTCGGAAGGAAGGCGGGGGAAGGTCGAAGGACCACCTTATCATGATGGAATATCAGGTAAGGTGAGCGACAGGACAGAGCTGCCAGTTCGGACACTCGCCTGATAGAGGTAATAGCGACTAAAAAGGCAACTTTCCAAGACAGCCGTTGAAGAGAGAGTTCTCTCAAGGGTTCGAAAGGAGGAAGCTGAAGTGCTCCGAGAACCAAATTCAGATCCCAGGGATCTAAGGGGTGACGATAAGGGGGGACCAAATGCGCCACCCCTTGAAGAAAGGTACGGACCTGAGGGCGAGAAGCCAGCTGCTTCTGGAAAAAAAATTGACAAGGCAGAAACTTGTCCTTTAAGGGTATTGAGAGCAAGACCCGAGTCCATACCGTCTTGCAAAAAGGCAAGAACATTAGGGATTGAAAAGGTAAGGGGCGACCGATTATGACGGTCACACCAGGACAGATAGGTCTTCCAGGTCCTGTGATAAATGCTGGCGGAGGAAGGCATGCGAGCATTAAGCATGGTATGAACTACCCTGGAAGAAAGACGCGACTTGGCTAGAATCAAGGATTCATGCGCCACGCAGTCAAATGCAGCTGTGCTGTATTCTGGTGGAATATTGGACCTTGTGACAGAAGATCCGGGCGGTCGGGAAGACGCCAGGGAGTGCCGCCGAGAAGGTGGAGGAGCTCTGGAAACCAGGCTCTTCTGGGCCAGTCTGGGGCCACGAGGATCACCGGGATTCCATCCGCTTTGATTTTCTTGATTACTCTCGGAATGAGAGGGAACGGAAGGAAAACGTATGGCAGGCGAAACTGCGACCACAGGAGGACTAGAGCGTCGGAGCCGAGCGCTAGCGGGTCTCTCGACCGGGATACGAAGGGATGTACGTTGGCGTTTAGCCGAGATGCCATGAGGTCCACATCTGGGAGCCCCAACGAAGAGTAATCTGATGGAACACCTCGTCGTGGAGGGACCATTCCCCCTGCCGCTAGACCTTGCCTGCTGAGAAAATCTGCGGCCCAGTTGTCTATCCCCGGTATATGGACAGCTGAAATAATGGGAATGTGCATCTCTGCCCAAAGAAGAAACCTGGAGACTTCTTTCATCGCTGCCCTGCTGCGAGTTCCTCCCTGACGGTTGACGTAAGCCACAGCCGTGGCATTGTCTGACTGGATCCGAACAGGAAGGCCCAGAAGCAAGGGTTGAAAGGTCTGAAGGGCCAGAAATATGGCCCTGATCTCCAGAATGTTGATATGAAGGGATCGCTCGGGGTGAGACCAGCGTCCGTGAGTAGTGTGGTGAAGAAACACCGCCCCCCAGCCTACCAGGCTGGCATCTGTCATGACTACGTGTCAGTGGACAGGGCGGAAGGACTTCCCCTGAGATAGGGATGAGACCTGAGTCCACCAGACGAGGGAGCTGAGGGCAGTCCGAAATAAGCGGACTGACCGGTCTAGAGAGGTTGGATTCTTGTCCCAAGAGGACAGAAGATCCAATTGCAGAGGGCGCAAATGGAATTGGGCAAACGACACAGCTTCCATGACTGCTACCATCTTGCCTAACACTCTCATCCCACTCCGGAGGGATGTGTAACAGCGGGAGCGGAAGGATTGGGCTGCCCGGATCAGGGAAGACCTCTTGTCTTCTGGAAGAAAGACCCTGGGCCTGAACCGTGTCTATCAGCATACCTAAATAGGTGATGCGCTGATGAGGAATGAGGGATGACTTGTTGAAGTTGAGAAGCCACCCTAGCCTTGAGAGCGTGTCTGGGCAAATTTGCACGCTTTCTGAGCAAACTTGAGGAGGGCTCCCCTTGACAAGTAGGTCGTCCAAATAGGGAACGACCAGAACGCCTCTGGGGTGCAAAATGAACATGACGGCCACCATGACCTGTGTGAAGACCCGATGCGCAGTAGCCAGTCCAAAGGGAAGGGCCCTGAATTGGAAATGACGGTGTCCTACGGCAAAACGAAGGAACCGTTGATGCGATACACATATGGGAATGTGTAAATAAGCATCTTGAATGTCTATGGAAGCTAGGAATTCTCCCGGTTCCATAGCAGCTAGTACGGCTCGCAATGGTTCCATTCGGAAGGTCCGAATCCGTATGGACCTGTTTAGCCTTTTGAGCTCCAGGATAGGACGGACAGAGCCATCTTTTTTGGGGACGACAAAGAGGTTTGAATAGAAACCTTTGCCGCGCTGTTCCAGGGGCACTGGAATGATAATGTTTGCTTTTTGCACAGAGGCTATGGCCTGAAATAAGGCCTGGCTTTGGATTGTGGACTTTGGAAGCCGAGAACGCAGAAACCTGTTGGCCGGTAGGGAATGTAAATCGATCTTGTAACCTGAGGTGATGATTTCTCGAACCCAAGCATCGTGAGTATGGTCTAGCCAGATATTCCGAAAAAGCAGAAGCCGCCCTTCAACAGGAGTCGGCTCTGAGGGGTACCCGGCGTCATGCTGAAGGGGCCTTCGCGGGGCGAGGTCCCTTGGGTTTAGATTGCCTGGAGTGGGAATGCCAGGAAGAGTCCCTTGAGAGACCGGATCCCCGATCTGAGCGTTGCGACGACCCCTGTGATGGTTTTTGGGGGGCGGGCCGAAAGGACTGCCTGCGCCAAGAAGACTTTTTAAAATTTTTGGATACAGGCCGCTTTTTGGTTGAATGGTACTTTTACCACCCGTCGTCTCAGATATAAGCTTGTCCAGGGATTCTCCAAACAGACAAAGACCCTGGAAGGGGAGTGTGGACAGGGACTTCTTGGAGGCACTGTCCGCGTTCCATATCTTTAGCCACAGGACTCTGCGGGCAAAAACAGCGTTGGCTGCCGTTAGGGCTGACAAACTAGCTGCATCTAAGGAGCCGTGAAGCAAGTAATTAGAGGCTAGAGAGAACAAATCAAGGATCTCAAGAGCCTCTGAAGGAATATTGCAAGAGTGAAGCAACTTGCACAAGTTCCTACTCCACACACTCATAGCTCTCGCCACCCATGTCAAGGCAAACAGGGGGCAAAGAGAGGAGCCTGAAGCCTGGAAAATAGATTTGACCACAGCATCGATTGCGCAGTCGGACGAGTCCTTGAGAGACGCGGTGTCTGAGACAGACATAACCGTGTGTTTAGCCAGCCTGGATACTGGCGGATCCACAACAGGGGGTACTGACCAGAGCTTAACCAGTTCCGATGGAAAGGGATAAGCGAATGAAGAGGATTTTTTATTAAACCTCCTATCAGGGTGATCCCACCGTTTAGATAGGATTTGATGAAAAATCGGATCCTGGGCAAAGGACTTAGCAGGCTTCTTGGCCCGCTTGATTGCCGACTGAGAAGTTGGGTCCGAAGGCTGATCAGAAATCGACAGAGAGTGATTGACAGCCAAAATTAATGTGTCTTCCATATGTCTAGACTCAGAAGGGACATCTGAACCAGAGTCAGAGTCTTGAGAATCGTGACTACTAAAGGTCACGGAGCCTGAGTCAGACTGATCATCGTCCGAGTCGGACGAGACGTAACGGTCGCAATGGCGCCTTTTGGAGACAGCCTTTTTACGTACTGGGAACGAGACACCAGACAAAGGCGGGCTCCCCTGGGGAAGCTGAGCCGGGGGGAGGCTGTGAGAGCCTGTGGAAGGCTGGGATATCTGAGCGGCCAGGTCATCTAACCTCTTAGACATTAGAAGAGCCCAGGCAGGAATAACGTAATAAGACTGGGGTACTGCCTGGATAGTGGCCGCAGCCAAATCCACAGACTGCACGACCTCCTGGTCTGGCAGCGGAGGCTGTTGTGACACGGTAGTAGGGGCATCGCAGCCCCGGCATAGTGGATAGCTTCGGCCATTACAAAAAACGAGCGTCCACAGGTGGTACAAGCATAGTACAGGTCCGTAGAGGACGCCTGGGAAGCTTTATCACCCTGCGGTTACGCATGTCAGCAACAGTTCCACAATAAGTACAGTGAGCCTCTAGCAGTATTATAAAGGGACTGCTGTGGGTGAGGAGCTGCTAGCAGTATTATAAATGACTGCTATGCAGAGCCGGTATATACAGAGTAAAGTAGCACACCCTGTCAAACAGTCGGTATATACCTACAGGCACAGTTAATATATACTGCTAAAAGCTGATATACACCGCCAGCCAGCAGACACACACCGCTAGAAAGACAGCGATATACCATTGAGCAGAGTGGTATATAGTGCTGCAGAATCGCAGAGCCAAGGAGGCGATCTCACCCGTGTTTGCTCCCCACATGTAATGGCGTCCAGTGTTCTCTGGCAGCATGGAGGGGAAAGATGGCCCACTTGAGGGAGTGGCTTCTAGAGCAGTGGAGGGGGCGTTGCTAGAATGCAGGCCGACGCCGGGAGCTAAATTAATGATGCTTCAGGATCACGGCCTGCATCGCCCCACCGGCGCCTTTCCAGGCGGCGGTTTGGATGCAGGGGACTGACTCGTCGTCTCCCTACCTGCTCCTGGCTCCGTCTGAAGACGCGTCGGTCCTGGGATGCGGGGATCTCGGGGACGCATCTTCGGCTCAAGGCTGAAGCAGGTCCTCGGCTCTGCTAGCCCTCTGGAGCTACCTTGGTGTGAGGTGCTTCCAGGGAGCCTGGAGGGGTACGCAGACCCGACCACTTGGGCGCGAGGGAAGACTGACGGCTTGTGCACGCCAGGTTTCCTCTGCCCGTACACGGGGGGAACGGGGGTGGCAGGGCACCCTGGTATTGCCCCTATAAAAAAATAGAATGAATAAGAAAAGAAAAACAAAATAAAAAGTAAAAATAAGCTGGCCTGAGGCACCTCTGGTGGAGCTCAGTCCAGACATGTCAGCCTCCCTGCTGACACTAGGAAAAAACAGAGCTAGTTCCCGCCTAGCTGGGGTTATATGCTGTGGGAGGAGGAGCTAACAGTTATTTCAAACCTAGTGTCACGCCTCCCCTGGAGACACCATATAACCCAATGTCTGTGTCCCCCAATGAAAAGGCGAGAAAGGAATCACTATGTCTAACCTCGGCAATGTCTGGACTATATTTTCTATTCATTATGCAACTCATTTGAAAACGTATTCATGCTCTGTGACCTTTTTCACATTTGTCTTTAGTTGCACCCACAAACTTAAATGTATTTTATTGGGATTTTATGTTGTATACCAACACTAAGTAGGGAGTATTTCTGACGTTTAAAGAAATTATACCTGGTTTT
This sequence comes from Anomaloglossus baeobatrachus, assembly GCF_048569485.1. Lineage (NCBI taxonomy): Eukaryota > Metazoa > Chordata > Amphibia > Anura > Aromobatidae > Anomaloglossus > Anomaloglossus baeobatrachus. Next base: position 673,432,140 of record NC_134354.1, read on the forward strand.
CTAAATATTTAAAAAATATAGTACTGAAAATTGTGATGTGCATTTGTAGTCAGCCCGCTGTAGTCTGATATCCCTAAATAAAATCCTCAGTAACCAATTGTCTTCATTAGTCACTTAATTAGTAAACTGAGTCCACCTGTGTGTAATATATTCTCAGTATAACTACAGCTGTTCTGTGAAGGTCTCAGATTTGTTTGAAAACATTAGGGATCAAACAATATCATGAAAGCCAAGGAACACAGATAGGTTAGGGATAAAGTTGTGGAGAAGAGTAAAGCAGGGTTAGGTTAGATTAAAAAAAAAAAATGTGACTTCCGGATCCTGTCCTGGCTGAGGTGGAAGCTTAGAGGAGAAGCTCCTGCCACCCCTCACAGAGACCGACTAAAAAAAAGACCCCCCCGGACGAGCCACCAAACAGAGAGCAGCACAGGAGGTTACCTAAAGCAGCCAGCTATGGAACGGTACCTCCTGAGAAGTGCTGGGAGCGGTGAGGGAGCCTGGAGAAGCTTTGACATGGACAGAGGAGAAGATAAGATAATGGTGCCGATGAGCCTGATGGGGGAGGAGCCTGAGCGCATGGTGTGAGACACAGAAAAGCAAACACAGAGCTGGAGTGGGAAAGATAGGGGAGATATGAGCAAGGAGACAGGAGATAAGGAAGATATGAGCAAGGAGTCACAGGAGGACACAGCAGGAGAGAAGTGGATGCAGGGGACTGATGACAGTGGATCGCAATGGGAGGATGAAGAGGATATGGAGGCAGAGGGGAGAGAAGATGCAGGCAAAGCAGGGCAGCTCAGAGACACAGCAGTGTTGGAGGATGAAACTGACAAACAGCACAGGGAGATTAATCCCACTCAGACTCACAGGAAGTCAAATGCAAGAATTAATAATACCCCTTCCAAAGGAAACAAAAAACAGCCTACTACACCAACATCACAAGCCTGCAAGCTATTGGGGGATGGAGGTGGTGGCCCAGTCCAGACAAAGAGAACTAAGAAAACAGCACCACCTGCAGGCCAAGACAAGTACACACAAAAGCTTAATGTGGACTATAAAAAACTGGCTGAAGAAGTGACATCACACTTGTCAAAAGAGGTTAAAGTGGCTATTGAGGCAGCCATACAAACATCATTAGCTAATATGCAAAAACAGATAAATGCCCATGCATCTAGACTGGCAGAATCAGATCAGAGAATATCTGACTCCGAGGAGACAATACTGGCTATGCAAGCACAAATAGCAGCTCTAGCAAAATCTAATGAATACTTGAAGGATAAAGCGGAAGATTTGGAAAACAGATAGAGACGAAACAACCTACGTATAGTCGGGTTGCCAGAGTCTGTGTCGATTGGACAGTTGGATAATATATGCGAGTTGGAGCTACCGCAGGCCCTGGGCATAAAGGCGAAATTCAGAGTTGAAAGAGCCCACAGAGTGGGTCCACTGAGACACCAGGAGGCGAATAAGGGAGAGGGCCACAACTCAAACAAGAATACCCCGATAAGAGCCAGACAGGTGATTGTCAAGTACCTTGATTATAAGCATAAGGAGGAAATATTGAGGGCCTTTAAAGAACGAAAGCGTCCACTACAATATCAAGGCAACAGACTGCTAATTTTTGGGGATTATTCAGCGGAAGTATCCAGAAGGAGAAAAGAATTTACCAAAATTTGCTCATTTCTGTACAACAAAAAAGTAAAGTGCCAGCTATTATACCCTGCTACACTGAAAGTTAGAAACCCCAATCGCTCGTTTGTATACTACAAGGACTACAAAGAAGCAGAAAACATTCTCATGGCAGAGCTCGACAAGACTAGGTCAGAAAGGCAAGAAAAAGGAGCTAGTGGAGAAGGGAATAATAGAAGAGGATCCCCCACAAGCTCAGGAAGAGATGTGGGACGTCTTGGGGGACAAAAGCAAGTCGAGACCAGGGAGGAAAGGAGGCCAAGCCCAGGTCGACAGCATAATTCTCGCCCGGAACACAGGAACCAACCCTTGGAGAGAAACCATGATACCTGAACTGGAACTCGCTCATTGTTTTTCCTTTTTTTGCCTGTTTTTTTTTTTTTTTTTTTCCTTCCCAAACAGGAAGAGGCGTTGAGGAGGATGCATTACGGAGAGAGGGTTGGGGAGGTGAGAGGAGGAGGGGGAAGGGAGAAAAGAGAGGAAAACATCCCAAAGTCTGGGTCCTCTTCCCCCCCCCTCTCTCTTTTTTTTTTTTCTTCTTCTTTCTTTCTCCATCTTCTCTCCCCTTGGTCTTTTTTCTTTTTCTCCTTTGTCCAGGAACATCATCCAAATTCAAATGATGTGGGCCTGTTCTGGGCGGACTGATGGCTACCTGGAGTCAGAGATAAGTAGGACTGCAGAATCTTGCTGAGGTTTTGACATACTGTGCTAATTTTTGCATAATTTTCAAAGGCTTATTCCAGTTAAGGTACCGTCACACTAAGCAACTTACCAGCGATCCCAACAATGATAGGGATCGCTGGTAAGTTGCTAGGAGGTTGCTGGTGAGCTGTCACACTGCGACGCTCCAGCGATCCCACCAGCAACCTGACCTGGCAGGGATCGCTGGAGCGTGGCTACACGAGTTGCTGGTGAGCTCACCAGCAACCAGTGACCAGCCCCCAGCGCCGCGTGGAAGATGCTGCGCTTGGTAACTAAGGTAAATATCGGTAACCAACCAGATATTTACCTTGGTTACCAGCTCACGCAGCTACACGTGCAGAGAGCAGGGAGCAGCGCACACTGAGCGCTGGCTCCTTGCTCTCCTAGCTACAGCACACATGGGGTTAATTACCTGATGTGTGCTGCAGCTACATGTGCACAGAGCAGGAGCCGGCACTGAGCGCTGGCTCCCTGCTCTCCTACTTACAGCACACATCAGGTTAATTAACCCGATGTGTCCTGCAGCTAGCTACATGTGCACAGAGCAGGAGCCGGCAGCACAGGCAGTGAGAGCGGCGGAGGCTGGTATCGAAGGTAAATATCGGGTAACCAAGGACAGGGCTTCTTGGTTACCCGATGTTTACATTGGTTACCAGCCTCTGCAGAAGCCGGCTCCTGCTGCCTGCACATTTAGTTGTTGCTGTCTCGCTGTCACACACAGCGATCTGTGCTTCACAGCAGGACAGCAACAACTAAAAAATGGCCCAGGACATTCAGCAACAACCAACGACCTCACAGCAGGGGCCAGGTTGTTGCTGGATGTCACACACAGCAACATCGCTAGCAACGTCACAAAAGTTGTTCGTTAGCAGCGATGTTGCTAGCGATGTTGCTTAGTGTGACGGGGCCTTTAGTCCGGGGATAGAACATATATTTTTTGAGGGGTGATTAGGGAGCTACATATTTTGGCTAGGAATAGGGGAGCTCACCAACGTGGCGGAAAGCGCCCTGGATTTCTCGGAAGGGAAAATATGTTTTACAGTTACATGCTTTTTGTTGTATTTGTTATATTTGCAAGGTGGGGAAAGGGAGTGTCGATTTTGTGGTACCAACTGTGATTCTAGTGTCGAACATCTCGTCTTCCTTGATGCAGGGGCCCATAGGGGAGGGAGTAGTAAAAGCAGAATACACAGGTAAACATGATACAGATAACTACGTGGAATGTTAAAGGGCTGAGATCACCTAACAAACGAGCAATGATATTGAGACATCTGAAAAGACTAAAGACAGACATTGCCTTATTACAGGAAACCCACTTGGGGGGGGAGGACTTTTTCCGCATGAAGAAACATTGGGTGGGCACCGTTTACGGGGCAGCGGCACAAGGTAGAAAAGGGGGCACTATGATTCTAATAAATAAACAATTCAGTCATGAGGTAGTGGCACATGAGGCAGACGACCATGGAAGGTGGCAGCACTTAACGATCGTTAGTCCAGCGGGTAAACTCAGTATTTATAATGTCTATGGCCCAAATTCACAACAAATCACATTCCATGATGACATAAAGGCCACCATATTAGCAGAAGGGGAGGCTAACATTATAGTGGGAGGCGATTTTAACACCGTCCCAGACTCAGCTGAAGATAGGAGGAGGGGCGAGGAGGGGACAGCTAATGTGGGCAGGAGTTTAGACAATAGGGATGTAACATTAGAAGACGTAGGACTGAAAGACATCTGGAGACTAAGGGTACTTTCACACATCCGGATTTTTCCTCTGCGGCACAATACGGCGTTCTGCAGAAAAACCGCAACCGGCTTTTGTAACGCCGATTGCGGTTTTTTTTTGCATTGACTTACATTAGTGCCGCATTGTGCCGTAGGGGCTTGCGTTCGGTCCGGTTTTTGCCGCATGCGGCAGATTTAGCCGATGCGGCGGCCGGATCGAACGTACCCTGCAACGTTTTTTGCTCCGGCAAAAAACACCGCATCGCGCCGCATCCGGCCGCTGCGGCGCATTTTTCAATGCATCCCTATGGAGGCCGGATGCGGCGCGATGCGGAAAAAACCGCATCCGGTCGCCGCATGCGGTATTTTCCACTGCGCATGCTCAGTAGCATGCCGCAACCGGAAAAAACCGGATCGGCCGCATGTAAAAACGTATGCAAAGGATGCGGTGTTTTCACCGCATCCGTTGCATAGTTTTCACAGCCGGATTGAGCCGCAGGGCTCAAACCGGATGTGTGAAAGTAGCCTAACTCACCCACATGACAGAGAGTATACACACTTCTCTCACCCTCATGATAGCTGGTCACGTATTGATCAGTTCTGGATCTCGCAAGACTTACTGAGTGGAACGCAAGATTGTGTGATAGAGAATATGGTGATCTCTGATCATAGTCCGGTGAGATTGGGCATTCGAGAGAAATTCAGGAGAGGTACAGATATCATATGGAGATTCCCATCGTTCCTTCTCAGGCAAGATAATTTCCACAAGGTGCTACAGGAGTGGTGGGGAGAATTCGCAGAGGACAATAAGGAACATAGAGAGTCCCCAGTGATATTTTGGGAAACGGCAAAAGCGGTCCTAAGGGGCCGTCTGGTGGGGTACGCAGCCATGATCAAACGGAAAAACAATGAGAATTATAATTTCCATAGTGAAGCAGTACGGGTAGCATATACAAATTATGTGACAAATAGATCTCCCATGACAAAAGGCAGATGGCTGGAGGCAAAAGAGGGATTTGACGAATGGGCCAAAAAAAAGGAACAACTATTCTGGTCGCACAAGGAGGTTGACTTACATAGGTTTGGCAACAAGGCGGGAAGGATGTTGGCCAATCTGGCAAGGGGCAGCAGAAAGATGACAGTGATCTCTAAACTGAAAACAAAGGGGGGAGAGGTGACTACGGATCCTAAGGACATTAATAAACTGTTGGGAGATTACTATAGAAAACTATATGGGTCAGGGAATAACGACATGACTGATGAGGCAGAGTGGCTAAGACAAGCCCAAATGCCTAGCTTGACGGAGGAAGATTTGAGTGCCTTAATCGCAGATATCACAGTAGAGGAGGTGACGAGAACAATTGGGGAGCTTAACACCAACAAGGCACCGGGACCTGACGGTTTCAATAGTGAATTCTATAAGGCTCTGAAGGATCTGATCTCGCCGGATCTAACCTCAGTCTTTAATGCTTTCCTGGGAGGGGCGGAAATACCCAAAAATTCCAACATAGCATATATTAAATTACTCCCCAAGGGAACCAAGGACCTGGATGATCCCTCTAGTTATAGACCTATATCGCTCATATATCAGGATTTAAAAATTATGTCCAAGATCATGGCTAACAGACTAGCCGAGATCTTACCTAGGATCATTACGAATCACCAGGTGGGGTTTATTAAGGGGAGAAATGCCGTTACCAATATCCGAAAGACAATTCTAGTGGTAGACGCGGTTAGACTGGGTCTCACTGAGGGAGGGGCTAGACCTGCCCTAGTTACACTTGACGCAGAAAAAGCGTTTGATAATGTAAATTGGAGGTGGTTAGACAGGGTAATGGAGGCCATAGGGATTGTAGGCAAGATGAGACTTTACATTAGAAACCTTTATGCCAACTCGGGAGCTAGGGTACACACTCCGGGCTTTCTATCAGACGTGTTCCCTTTGATGAAGGGAACAAGACAGGGCTGCCCATTATCTCCTCTTTTATTCAACCTGGCAATCGAGCCGTTGTCAAGAATACTACAGGGACAAAATAGCTTTAAAGGAATCAAGATAAGGGGTTCAGAAGTAAAGACAGCGCTTTTTGCTGATGACATCATACTTTATATGGGGGACCCCGGTGCGGATTTGCCACAGACTCTTGCCTTGATTTAAAAATTTGGCTCATTCTCCGGTTTCAAACTGAACAAAAAAAAGTGCGAGATCATGTTCCTAAAGGGGCATCATGGGACAATGGGGGGACAAATAAGGGATGGCTGTCTATGTGGAATTCCTATAGCACAATCTTCAATTAAATACCTGGGAGTGCATATAGGAAGATCGGTGGAAACAATCTATAACTTGAACTATGGACCGCTAATCAGGAAAATTATAGTTCAATTAAAGGGATGGAAAGGTCTGCCACTTCCATTACTGGCAAGATGCCACCTGATAAAAATGATGAGCTTTCCTAGGCTGCTGTATCCCTTCCAGACAATCCCGCTATTGCTAAAACTAAAGGATGTGAATAAGCTCAACTCCGCGTATACAGAATTTGTGTGGAGGGGGAGGAAACCCAGAATAAAGTTGCGTACGCTGATGAAGTCAACAGAGGAGGGAGGTCTAAACTTTCCACATGTCCAAGGGTATAATCTTGTATGTATCATGAGGCATGTAATTGATTGGGTGAGAGGAACGAGTAGGCACTCAGATCATGCGATGGAAACTAAATATGCGTCACCGTGGGATCTGACGTCCATTCTGCACTTCCCACTATCCAGGGTTGAAGGGCACATAAGGAACTCAATTATATTCCGAGACACCATGCTAACATGGAAGTCGGTAAGGAAAAAACTGGGGCTCTCATGGAAAGTGTCCAAGTACTTGAACCCCTGGGCATTCCCAAATTTTCCCCTGGGACGAGAAAACAAGCTATTTACTAGATGGAAAGAGAGGGGAGTCAGGAGAATGATAGATGTCATGAATGTGGAGGACAGGAGGTGGATGACAGGTCGGGAAGTGTTGGATAAGTACAACCTTAATAGCTCACATGTCATCCAGTATGAACAATTGAAACATGGAATAATAGGAGACCTTGTTGTGGTTGGAAGAGAGCTGAACAGAAGTTCGATTGATGAGTTACTGGAATGTGATGTAACAAGTATAAATGTCTCTAAAATTTATCGATCGCTAAGGGGGGTGCTTATCTCACGGGAGGATAGTCGGACTTTAAAAGCGTGGGGGAAACAATTGGGAAGGGAAGAAGTGGTGGATGATATACTGAGAGGATGGGTACAAGTGCGGAAACATTACCAATGAGAGATGGAGAGACACTCAATTCAGAATTCTACATAGGGCCATTATAGGTTTCAACATACCAGGTAGGGATAGGTGGTGTCCTAAGTGTCAAAAAGAAAAAACGGATATGCTGCATGGGCTATGGGAATGTGAGACAATCGCTAGGTTCTGGAACCAAGTCAGACTATTTGCCCAGTCAACATGGGGAATTTTCAGCAAACTAGACTTAATGGTGTGGATTTTCCACTCCTTTGAGGGAGGAGTAGGAGAAGGACCGAGCACGCAGGAAAAGAGGAAATACGCAATAACGCATGACATAGCCATGATAGCTAAGCGTTGCATCTTAAAACACTGGATTCAAAGGGAGGGCCCATCCATAAAGGAGGTTATGGGCGAACTACACAACCTTCTGAAGTGGGAAAAACTAGAAGCGGAGAGGGATAAAGATGGGTTGACAGCCAAGTTTTTTGTGAGATGGAGACATTTTATTGAAAGCCAATTCACACAGGGAGAAATAATTAACCTGATGGCACCTTTTGTTCACTCGGAGTGGTATATCCTGAGCGATATCCAGGACAGCCTGGGTAAACTGAGAATCACCTAGGAGGGGGCTCTGGCGGGAGGGGGAGACGAGACGGTTGGGAAAACCAAGGCACGCTAGCAAAATTGAAATCATTCAGGGACGACACAGAGATTTAACGAATTGTATTGCATATGTTATATTATATTTCATTACCTCTGTTTTGGTTTAATGTTACTGTATACTATCTTAAATCGAACAGCAACATGGAACTCCAAATTGGGGTATCACCCACCTCTATGTCACATTTTGTCAGACGAATGTTCTTCTTTTGCAATGATACTTGTCATGTTTTTACAAATTTGAAAAATCAATAAAAAACGTTTTGGAGAAAAAAAAAAAAAAATGTATAGTTTCAGCCCTGAAACTTCTCACAGAACAGCGTTGGATGATGGATTGAGCTGAAATCACTCCCATGCTCATTGATTGACAGAGCTGGCTGTTAATCAAAGGCCTGAGGAGTGATTACAGCTGCACTTTCCGTATAGTGATAGGTGATTGTTACAGCTCCTGCATCTCCTCGACTAGACTAGAAGTGAGCGGCTGAAGGGAAAAGAGCTTTATTTTCTCCCTATATGCACACTTGTAAGCCGGCCAGATATGAATTAAAAGCTATACCTGCAGGTAAATAAGAGCTTCTGGAAGTGATGGGTTCCCTTTAAGACATTTTTGTAAAGTTGCTTCATTTGTCATTATAATTTAATGAGGATGGGGGGAGGAATGATGTTGTGAAGATGTACATATATGAAACAGAGATTGTAACCCCAACGGGGTAAGACGTCCAACAAGCACTATCTAGATAGAAGACCAATAGAGCAAAAAATGTGCTAGGACATAAATAAATAATTTTTAAAAATGATGGTGTGCATCCAACATAAACACAGAAGAAGGCACCTTGGAGTAATATCCATGTACAACTGGTTTGTGCACACTCATGTATATCACAGAATTAATAAAAAAATAAAGTTGTAAATTTGAATGACATTTATTTTACCATACACAGTACTGAAAAGTGGAAAGGGGAAAAATGAAATGTGGGCTGAAATAATGAAGAAAAAAAAATGTAATTCTGCAATTCTTTGTTGGGTTTTCTTTTACGGTAATCATTATATGGTAAAAAAAAAAAAATAAAAATTGCCTACAAACATGACGCTCCAGGCCAGTCGATTACAGCAACACCAAATGTGAGAGGAAATTTTTACTTGTGTGGAGAAAGGTTTGTCCATCATTTCAAAAACCTGCAACATTTCTTTTTCCCCCGATGGAGCTGTCTGAGGGATTCCTTTTGCAGGTAAGGCTGGTTTCACACTACGTTTATTTAACATCCGTCCATAACGTTTTTTTAGCGGAAAAACGATCCAGTGCAAATGCGTTTTCACTTCAATGCATTTGCAATGGACTCACGTCCACCTGCGTTCGCATGCGTTTGCGTGCGTTAGACACAGGATCCGTACTTTTGCGTTATTTTAACATGTTTCAAAAACGCTACTTGTAGCGTTTTTTACCTTTGTCAAAATAATGCATCTCACAGGATCCTTCACATTGCGCCGCGAGCTGCAATGCATTTCAATGAGCGCTGTATCCTGCCTAGCAGAATGCGTTGAGTTGCGTTGTAACAGGATCCTGCTTTTGTACTGAGCATGCCCAGAACCAGTCTCGCGTGATCTGTCTCTCTCTCCTCCTCCCTCCCCCACCCTCTCTATCTCTGTCTTTCCCCCTTCCTCTCCTCCCTCTCTCTCCCACCTGAGAGCTGCGGACACTCGTAACCAAGGTAAATATCTGGTAACTACTTCTCTTAGTTACCCGATGTTTATGTTGGTTACGTGTGCAGGCAGCCCTGCTCCTAGCAGCTGCAGACACTCGTAACCAAGATAAATATCGGGTATCCAAGCCCGATGTTTACCTTGGTTACGAGCGTCTGCAGCTGTCAGAAGCCGGCTCCCAGTCTGGCACGTTTAGTTCCCCTCACTCCCGATCACATGACTCCAATGCCCGCCCCTAAACATCCAGTGACAGGATCCTGCAAAATAACAGATGCGTTAGCATGCACTTTTTGCTGTAAAAGCAGGATCCGCTTTTGCAGCAAAAAAACGTTCCTGACGCATGTTAAAAAAATGTAGTGTGAAAGCAGCCTAAACTGAAGATTTTAAGGATATCAATTTGGATACAAGTAACACCTTGATAGTTTTTCTTAGGTAGGTGTGGTGTCTAAAAAACAACACTTTCTTGGCATTTTTGATATTTCTTCCTCTTTCCAACACTTACAATATGAGCCCATCGATTTTATATTTTGATATACCAACTTAGACAGACACAGTAATACCAAATATATTCATTCTTCTTATTTTTATCTTATTTTAATGAGGGGGGAAAAGGGTGATTTTTTTTCATTATATATATATATATATATATATATATATATATATATATATATATATATATATATATATATATATATATATATTTATTTATTTATTTTACTTAATTTTTTAGTCTTGTTAGGGGACTGGAATCAGCAATCATCTGATCGTTAATACTACACTACAGTACTACAGTATATGGCGTACATCTTTATCTTAGGGTCATATTAATAAAACGACCTATTGGTTATTAGCTGAAGAACCCAAATATTTAAGTCATCAAGTTTACATTTCATTTTCAGAATTGTATGAAATTCATGGGTCCTTCTGTGGATGTTTGGACCAAATAATCTATTTTTTTTATTCTTTGATACACTTTATAGCAATGAAAAATGTTGCTAAAAAGCGTGTGCCTCTTATAGTCTGGAGGCAGCTTCCTATGACTGAGGAGAGTGCTGACAGCCCGTCCTTCCGGGGTCACTCAGAGAACTGCTCTCACTGCCACGTCAGGAGACGTGGGTAGACGCTAGACTGTATGGGCTCCTTTCAGGTATGATGTCATTTCTGTTCATTGATAGGGGCGTGTTCAAAATGCAGCCCAACGTTTACAGGCAAAATACATTTTTTTAATCCATGTGGTCATAGAGTTGTTTATAATAGAAGCAGTGGTCAGATTATAATAGAGAAGAGGAAACAACGCTACACCCACCAACCAAGCCGGTCTTGTCCTCTAACCTGGAAGGAGCGCATACATGCTAGGCTCAACCAGGAGAAGAGGCCATCAGGAGCTGCAGGTCCAGAGCAGATAAAGGACCTTTCAGATCATGTGATCAGTCACATGTCTGTAAGGAACTTCAAATTGTGGAAATATATGCATAGTGTGTTGGTAATTATGATGTGGATTAGTTGAGCGTGTTGTAGATAAGCTTTGTGTGTTTTGACAATGTAGCCAAGCTGAGTGTGTTGTAGCTGTGACGTGTATGTGTTTTCATTATGTACCGGAGCGGTTTGTGCTTTGATGATGAAGCTGTGTTGTGTGTTGTAGCTGTATGTGTGTTGGCTTTAATGATGTAGCTAATTGAGCTATAGCTGAGATGTGTGTGTGTCTCGATTATATAGCTGAGTGGACTGTGATGTAGTTGAGCTGTGAGTGTGTTTTGATGATGTAGATAAGCTGAGCTGTAGGTGAACTTTCTTTGATGATGTAGCTGTGTGTTCATGTAGCAGAGTTGTGTGTGCACATGCGGCAGAGTTGTGTATCTGGGCTGTGTGTGTACTTTGATGATGTAGTTGAGCTGTGTGTGTGTGTGTGTGTTTTGATGATGTAGCCAAACTGAGTATGCTGTAGCTGAGGTTTGTGAGAAAATAGCTGAGCTGTGTGTGTGTTCATATAGCAGAGATGTGCAAGTGCGGCAGAATTGCATGTAGCTGAGCTGTGTGTGTACTTTGATGATGTAGTTGAGCTGTGTGTGTGTGTGTGTGTGTGTGTGTGTGTGTGTTTTGATGATGCAGCTAAGCTGAGTGTGCTCTAGCTGAACATTGTGAGATAATATAGCTGAGTTGTGCGTTCATGTAGCAAAGTTGTGCACGTGCAGCAGAATTGCATGTAGCTGAGCTGTGTGTGTACTTTGATGATGTAGCTGATCTGTGTATATGTGTAGCTGAGCTGTATGTGTAACTTAGCAGTGTGTATATACAGTGAGCTAAGTGTACATGTACAGTGAATGTAGCAGTGTTGTGTATATAAAGTATGTGCGCTGGAGGGAATGTACATAATGTGCGCTCTGTAAATCTATGCGTATAATACACATGCTGCTGGGAAACACTAACAATAGATTAATTTCCTCCCTATTTAATCCTTCTGTACTAAAATTAGTTAAAATTAGTGGCATTGATTCCTCCACCTAATTAAACCACCAGAGAAATTTTAATTAATAGGAAATATGTTTTTCCTATTTTCTCCTATCAAAAGCTGGGGTGCGTCCTATAGTCCGAAAAATACTCCATCATAATCTTTGACCGTCACAGAATTAAATAGCCCCGAGTGGGACAATAAGACTTGAACAGGAGCCAGTTGTAGTTGATGCACTGTAGGTGGGCAGAAACTGTAAGGGTCAAGAGATTTTTAATTCTCAATCACTCAAGAAAACACTGTGCTACTTTATACTAATTGATTATCTGCTTAATCTTATAATGCCACCTGGCAGAAAATCTCCAGACTACAGCAATTAATTGTAAATGTGCTTCTTTCTATGGCGGTGACTGATCATTTTCCAGTTTACAAATATGGCTGATTTGGGGTTTTGGGGTTTGGAGAGAGAAAAAAAAAAAATTTGGTTGCACTATTATATAAGGTACGCTGACTGTGCGGTACAATCCATCACAAACACATAGGACATTACAGTGGGTGCGGAAAGTATTCAGACCCCTATACATTTTTCACTGTTTCATTGCAGCCATTTGGTAAATTCAAAAAAGTTATTTTTTTTTCTCATTATTGTACACTCTGCAACCCATCTTGACAAAAAAAAACAGAAATGTAGAAATTTTTTGCAATTTTTTTAAAAAAGAAAAACTGAAATATCACATGGTCATAAGTATTCACACCCTTTGCTCAGTATTGAGCAGAATCACCCTTTTGAGCTACTACAGACATGAGTCTTCTCTGGAATAATGCAACACGTTTTTCACACCTGGGGGTTCCTCTGCCATTCTTCCTTCCAGATCCTCTCCAGGTCTGTCAGGTTGGATGGTGAACGTTGGTGGACAGCTTTTTTTCAGGTCTCTCCAGAGATGCTCAATTGGGTTCAGGTCAGGGCTCTGGCTGGGCCAGTCAAGAATGGTCACAGAGTTGTTCTGAAGCCACTCCTTTGTTATTCTAGCTGTGTGCTTAGGGTCATTGTCTTGTTGGAAGGTGAACCTTCAGCCAAGTCTGAGGTCCAGAGCACTCAGAGGTTTTCTTCCAGGATATCTCTGTACTTGGCCACATTCATCTTTCCTTCAATTGCAACCAGTCATCCTGTCCCTGCAGCTGAAAAACATCCCCATAGCATGATGCTGCCACCACCATGTTTCACTGTTGGGATAGTATTGGGCAGGTGATGAGCAGTGCCTAGTTTTCTCCTCACATACCGCTTAGATTTATCACCAAAAAGTTTTATCTTCATCTCATCAGACCAGAAAATCTTATTTCTTATAGTCTGGGAGTCCTTCATGTGTTTTTTTGCAAACTCTATGCAGGCTTTCATATGTCTTGCACTGAGGAGAGGCTTCTGTCAGGCCACTCAACCATAAAAGGCCTGACTGGTCAAGAGCTGCAGTGAAAGTTGACTTTCTGGAACTTCCTCCCATCTCCCTACTGCATCTCTGGAGCTCAGCCACAGTGATCTTGGCGGTTCTTCTTTACCTCTCTCACCAAGGCTCTTCTCCCACGATTGCTCAGTTTGGCTGGACGGCCAGGTCTAGGAAGAGTTCTAGTGGTCCCAAACTTCTTCCATTTAAGGATTATGGAGGCCACAGTGCTCTTAGCAACCTTGAGTACAACAGAAATTATTTTGTAATCTTGACCAGATCTGTGCCTTTCCACAATTCTGCCCCTGAGCTCCTTGGGCAGTTCCTTTGACCTGATGATTCTCATTTGGTGTGACATGCACTGTGAGCTGTGATGTCTTATATAGACTGGTGTGTGCCTTTCCAAATCAAGTCCTAAAAGTTTAATTAAACACAGCTGGATTCCAACGAAGGAGTAGAACCATCTCAAGGAGAATCACAAGGAAATGGACAACATGTGACTTAAATATGATTGTCTGAGCAAAGGGTCTGAATACTTATGACTTACATGATATTTAAAAAAAAAAATTTATATAAAAATTTGCAAAAATTTCTACATTTCTGTTTTTTTTCTGTCAAAATGGGGTGCAGAGTGTACATTGAAAAAAAAAATAACTTTTTTGCATTTACCAAATGGCTGCAATGAAACAAAGTGAAAAATTGAAAGGGGTCTGAATACTTTCCATACCCACTGTGTGTATATAATAATGACATTTTTGTGTACTCACCGTAAAATGTCTTCCTTGGAGCCTTTCATTTGGGGACACAGACAGTGGGTATTATGATGTCTCCAGGGAGGCGTGACACTAGATTTGCAAAAGTGTTAGCTCCTCCACCCACAGCATATACCCTAGCTAGGCAGGAAACTAGCTCAGTTTGGTGTAAAAGCTGTAGGAGGACAACCAAAACCACAAGGGTGGGAGCTGTGTCCCCCAATGAAAGGCTCCAAGGAAGACATTTTTCGGTGAGTACAAAAAAATGTCATTTCCTTTCTTGCCTTTTCATTGGGGGACACAGACAGTGGGACATCCCAAAGCAGTCCCTGGGTGGGAACTGAACTATTAACAGTGTATAACATCAGACTAAGGCTAAGTTCACACATCCTGTGTTTTGCATCAGTCACAATCCGTCGCCTTGGGGAATTACGGTACCCTGCAAAATTTTTTGCAGGAATCCTGTATTTCCCCATAGACTTATATTAGCGACGGATTGCGACTGATGACCCTGCGTTGCATCCGCTGCGTCGCGGTCCGTCGTTTTTGACTGACCGCTGAACGGGGAGCAACGCAGAATGTAACGTTTTTCGGGCCGTCAAAATTAACGCGCCGCGCAGGAATCCGTCGCCATCCGCCACACTTGCAATGTATGTCTATGGTGCAGGATTCCGTTGTAATCCGTCTTACAACGGAATCCTGCGCAGGATTCCGTCATGCTCTACTGAGCATGCCCAGTATGCTTGGCACGCCCACTGGGCTGTCCCAAACACAGACGGATCATGACTGATCCGTCAAAAAACGGACGCACAGCGGATGTAACGGACGCAACTGATCGGTTTTTTCACAGGATTCCTGTGAAAGGAATCCTGTGAAAAACACATCAGTTGCATCAGTTGACATCTTGAAAATGACTGATCCGTTGCTGACGGATCTGACGGATTGAAAACACAGGATGTGTGAACTTAGCCTAAGGCTAAGTTCACACTTCAGTTGTTTTCAATCCGTCAGGTCCGTCAGCAACGGATCAGTTGTTTTTTAGATGTCAACTGATGCAACTGATGTGTTTTTCACAGGATTCCTTTCACAGGAATCCTGTGAAAAAACTGATCAGTTGCGTCCGTTACATCCGCTGTGCATCCATTTTTTGACGGATCAGTCATGATCCGTTTGTGTTTGGGACAGCCCAGTGGGCGTGCCAAACATGCTGGGCATGCTCAGTAGAGCATGGCGGAATCCAGCGCTGGATTCCGTCGTAAGACGGATTACGACGGAATCCAGCACCATAGACATACATTGCAAGTGTGGCGGATGGCGACGGATTCCTGCGCGGCGCGTTAATTTTGACGGCCCGAAAAACGTTACATTCTGCGTTGCTCCCCGCTCGGCAGTCAGTCAAAAACGACGGACCGCGACGCAGCGGATGCAACGCAGGGTCATCAGTCGCAATCCGTCACTAATAGATGTCTATGGGGAAATACTGGATTCCTGCAAAATATTTTGCAGGATTCCGTAATTCCTCAAGGCTATGGATTGTGACTGATGCAAAACAACTGAAGTGTGAACTTAGCCTAAGAGCTGACTAACGATTGCAACTGCAGTGAACACATATCAAAACACTGTCAAAAACCGAGCAGTGGCCACTTATAAATGGGCCACTGCTGCCTGAAAGACTTGTCTTCCAACAGCAACATCCGCGGAGGCATGCGTATGCACTCTGTAGAATTTTGTAAACGTGTGCACACTGGACCAGGTAGCGGCCTTGCAAAGTTGGGCCGCCGAAGCCTGATGGCGGATAGCCCAGGAAGCACCCACTGCTCGCGTAGAGTGGGCCCGCACAGATTGAGGGGGAACAGAACCTCGTGCTTTGTATGCCTCACAGATGGCAGTCCTGATCCATCGAGAAATCGTGGATTTAGAATCCTGGCTGCCCTTTTTGTGTGCTTCTGAGAGGAGGAAGAGGGCATTGGACTTGCGCAACGGCGCTGTTCTGGAGATGTAGATCCGCAGACCCCTAACAAGATCTAGAGTGTGAAGGGCTTTTTCAAAAGAGTAGACCGGGGCCGGACAGAATGACGGCAACACAATGTCTTCGTCCAAGTGGAAAGAAGACACGACCTTCGGAAGAAAGGCGGGGGAAGGCCGAAGGACCACCTGATTGTGATGGAATATCAGGTAAGGTGAGCGACAGGAAAGGGCCGCCAGTTCGGACACTCGTCTGATAGAGGTAATGGCGACCAAAAAGGCAACCTTCCAAGAGAGACGTTGAAGAGAAATTTCTCTTAAAGGTTCGAAAGGAGGAAGCAGAAGAGCTCCGAGAACCAGATTCAGATCCCAGGGATCTAAGGGGTGGCGATAAGGAGGGACCAAATGTGCTACCCCCCGAAAAAAAAGGTACGGACCTGAGGGCGAGAAGCCAGCTGCTTCTGGAAAAAAATTGACAAGGCAGAAACTTGACCTTTAAGGGTACTGAGGGCTAGTCCCGAGTCCAGACCGTCTTGCAGAAAGGCAACCACATCAGGGATTGAAAAAACAAGGGGCGACTGGTGATGACGGTCACACCAGGAAAGATAGGTCTTCCAGGTCCTGTGATAGATACTGGCGGAGGATGGCTTACGAGCATTAAGCATGGTATTAACTACCTTAGAAGAAAGACCTGACTTGGCTAAAATCAAGGATTCAAGCGCCACGCCATCAAATGCAGCTGTGCTGTATTCTGGTGGAATATTGGACCTTGAAACAGAAGATCCGGGCGGTCGGGGAGACGCCAGGGAGTGTCACTGAGAAGTAGGAGAAGCTCTGGGTACCAGGCTCTCCTGGGCCAGTCCGGGGCCACGAGGATCACAGGGAATTCCCTCCGCCTTGATTTTCTTGATTACTCTCGAAATGAGAGGAAACGGAGGGAAGATGTAGGGCAGGCGAAACTGCGAACACCGGGAAGACTAGAGCGTCGGAGCCGATCGCTAGCGGGTCTCTCGACCGGGATATGAAGGGATGTACCTTGACGTTCATCCGAGACGCCATGAGGTCCACATCTGGGAGTCCCCAACGAAGAGTGATCTGAAAGAACACTTCGTTGTGGAGGGACCATTCCCCTGCCGCTAGACCCTGTCTGCTGAGACAGTCTGCGGCCCAGTTGTCTACTCCTGGAATATTGACAGCTGAAATAATGGGAATGTGCATCTCTGCCCAAAGAAGAATCTGGGATACTTCTTTCATCGCTGCCCTGCTGCGAGTTCCTCCCTGACGGTTGATGTAAGCCACAGCCGTGGCATTGTCTGACTGGATCCGAACAGGGAGACTCAATAGCAAGGGCTGAAAGTTCTGAAGGGCCAAAAATATGGCTCTGATCTCTAGAACGTTGATGTGAAGGGAGCGTTCGGAGGGAGACCAGCATCCGTGAACAGTGTGGTGGAGAAACACCGCTCCCCAGCCTATGAGGCAGGCATCTGTCGTGACTACTTGCCAGTGGACAGGACGGAAGGACTTCCCTTGAGATAGGGATGAGACTTGAGTCCACCAGACGAGGGAGTGGAGCGCAGTCTGAGATAAGCGGACTGACCAGTCTAGAGAAGCTGGATTCTTGTCTCAGAAGGAAAAAAGATCCAGTTATAGAGAGCGCAGATGGAATTGGGCAAAGGACACGGCTTCACCGACTGCCACCATCTTGCCTAACACTCTCATCCCATTCCAAAAGGATGTGTGATGGCGGGAGCGGAGGGATTGGGCGGCCCGGATGAGGGAAGACCTCTTGTCTTCTGGAAGAAAAACCTGGGACTGAGCCGTGTCTATCAGCATACCTAAAAAGGTGATGCGCTGACGAGGAATGAGGGATGAGTTGTTTAAGTTGATAAGCCACCCTAGCCTTGACAGCGTGTCTAAGCATACCTGCACGCTTTCTGAGCAAACTTGAGGAGAGCTCCCCTTGACAAGTAGGTCGTCCAAATAGGGAACAACCAGAACGCCTCTGGGGTGCAAAATGGACATGACGGCCGCCATGACCTTCGTGAAGAGCCGAGGTGCAGTGGCCAGTCCAAAGGGGAGGGCCCCGAATTGGTAATGACGGTGTCCTACGGCAAAACGAAGGAACCGTTGATGCGATACACATATGGGAATGTGTAAATAAGCATCTTGAACATCTATGGAGGCTAGGAATTCTTCCGGTTCCATGGCGGCTAGTACTGCTCTCAATGACTCGATTCGGAAGGTCCGAATGCGTACAGATCTGTTCAGTCTTTTGAGATCCAGGATAGGGCGGACAGAGCCATCTTTTTGGGGATCGACAAAAAGGTTTGAATAGAAACCTTTGCCGCGCTGTTCCATGGGCACTGGAATGATAACGTTTGCTTTTTGTAACGAGGCTATGGCCTGAAATAAGGCCTGGCTTTGCGTTTTGGACTTTGGGAAACGAGAACGCAGAAACCTGCTGGCCGGCAGGGAATGGAAATCGATCTTGTAACCTGAGGTGACGATTTCTCGAACCCAAGCATCGTCAGTGTGGTCTAGCCAGATATCCCGAAAAAGCAGAAGCCGCCCTCCAACAGGAGTCGGATCTGAGGGATACCTGGCGTCATGCTGAGGGGGCCTGTGCAGGGCGAGGTCCCTTAGGTTTAGGTTGTTTGGAGTGGGAACACCAAGAAGATGGTAGAATGGTCCTTTTTCCACCTGTCGTCTCAAATATGAGTTTGTCCAGGGATTCTACAAACAGGCGAAGACCATGGAAGGGGAGTGTGGACAGGGATTTCTTGGAGGCACTGTCCGCGTTCCATATCTTTAGCCACAGGACTCTGCGGGCAAAAACAGCGTTGGCTGCCGTTAGGGCTGACAAACTAGCTGCATCTAGGGAGCCGTGAAGAAAATAATTAGAGGCTAGGGAGATCAAATCAAGGATCTCAAAAGCCTCCGGAGGAATATTACAAGAGCGAAGCCTAGGTTCTTACTCCACACACCCATAGCTCTCGCGACCCATGTCAAGGCAAACAGGGGGCGAAGAGAGGAGCCTGAAGCCTGGAAAATAGACTTGACCACCGCATCAACTGCGCGGTCGGACGAGTCCTTGAGAGACGCGCTGTCTGAAACGGACATAACCGTGTATTTAGCCAGCCTAGATACTGGCGGGTCCAAAACGGGGGGTACTGACCAGGTCTTAACCATTTCAGATGGAAAAGGATAAGCGAATGAAGTGAAAGGTTTTTTATTAAACCTTCTATCAGGGTGATCCCACCGTTTAGACACGATTTGACGAAAAAACGGATCTTGGGCAAAGGACTTAGGAGGCTTCTTGGCCCGCTTGATTGCCGACTGAGAAATCGGGTCCGGAGGCTGATCAGAAATCGACAAAGAGTGATTGACAGCCAAAATTAGTGTGTCTTCTATATGCCTAGACTCGGAAGGGACATCTGAATCAGAGTCAGAGTCTTGGGAATCGTGACTACTAAAAGTCACAGAGCCTGGGTCAGACTGACCATCGTCCGAGTCGGAAGAGGCGTAGAGGTCGCAATGGCGCCTCTTGGAAGCAGACTTTTTACGTTCTGGGGAAGAAGGACCAGACGAAGGAGGCGGGCTCCTCTGAGGGAGGAAGGCTGCCTGAGGTTTGGGATATCTGAGTGACAAGGTCAACTATCCTTTTAGACATTAGAAGAGCCCATGCAGGAAGAACGTCATCAGACGTTGCCTGGCCGGGGCAGAATCCAAAACCTGCGCGGCCTCCTGGTCCGGACACATCCTGGTCCTGGTCTGGACACGGTAGTAGAGGCATCGCAGCCCCGGCATAGTGGATAGCTTCGGCCATTAGAAAACGAGCGTCCACAGGTGGTACAAGCATAGTACAGGTCCGTAGAGGACGCCTGGGAAGCTTTATCACCCTTGCGATTACGCTTCTCAGCAACAGAGTCTTACAGCCCTATAGGGGTAGAGTTATATGAGTGAGGAGCCACTAGCAGTATTATAAAGTGACTGCTATGCACAGCCGGTATATACCGATAGCAAAATGGCATATACTGTCAAACAGTCGGCATATACCTGCAGGCAGAGCCAGTATATACCGCTAATAGCTGATATACACCGCTAGCCAGCAGGCACACACCGCTAGAGAGACAGCGATATACCGCTGAGCAGAGTGGTATATAGTGCTGCAGAAGTGCAGAGCCAAGGAGGCGATCTCACCCGTGTCTGCTCCCCATGTGGAAAATGGCATCCAGTGTTCCTGGCAGCATAGAGGAGAGAGACGGCCCCCGGAGACTGATTGGTCTCAGGGCTGGGACTAAGCGTGACGGCCAATCGGAAAGGAGCTGCTCCTGAGTGAGGGAGCGGCTTCCAGAGCAGTGAGAGGGGGCGTTGATAGAATGCAGGCCGAAGCCGGGGGATAAATTAATGATGCTCCCCGGGATCACGGCCTGCATCGGCCCACTGGCGCCTTTCGAGGCGGCAGTTTGGATGCAGGGGACAGATGACTCGTCGTCTCCCTACCTGCTCCTGGCTCCGTCTGAAGACGCGTCGGTGATGGATGCGGGGATCTCAGGGACGCATCTTCGGCTCAAGGCTGAAGCAGGTCCTCGGCTCTGCTCAGCCCTCTGGAGCTACCTTGGTGTGAGGTGCTTCCAGGGAGCCAGGAGGGGTATGCAGACCCGACCACTTGGGCGCGAGGGAAGACTGACGGCTTGTGCACGCCAGGTTTCCTCTGCCCGTACACGGGGGGAACTGGGGTGGCAGGGCACCCTGGTATTGCCCCATATCAAAAATAGAATGAATAAAAACAAAATAAAAAGTAAAAATAAAAACAAAATAAGCTGGCCTAAGGCACTTGTAGAGCTCAGGCCAGACATGTCAGCCTCCCTGCCGACACTAGAAAAAACTGAGCTAGTTTCCTGCCTAGCTAGGGGGGGAGGAGCTAACACTTTTGCAAATCTAGTGTCACGCCTCCCTGGAGACATCATAATACCCACTGTCTGTGTCCCCCAATGAAAAGGCGAGAAAGGAATATCCTTTTTTTGCAGTAACACATACCAATGCAAATACTAAGCAAAGGATGTGAAAATGGTTAATAAATTATGGCTTAAGGCAAAGGTGCCTTCCAAAGTCATTATCTAAGAGTGAATGGTGTTACTCAAGATTAATGTGAACCGCAATGCAATAGTGGCAAGGAATCTCAAGAAGGACAGGACACTAGTGTAAAGCCTCCGAGACCTTCTCCAGAATACACTATTATTAGTACAATGAATGACATTAAATGGAGAAATGCATTTTTGCTGATGACTGAGAATTGTAGCAAGGTTTCCAGGTAGGTGGGAAGAGACTCGGTAATGATTAATGAGTTACGGACGGCACTGGAATGACTACAGTTGCCCCAACTATAATTTACAACTAATAGGTTCAAAATAATGCATATGGGACTATGAAATACAAAAAAGAGAAACCATAAGATAGATGGGATCTGTGTACTATAGAGGACAAGTTGGCCCATGGTACACAGTTCTCTAGGTCATCTCAGAAATTTAGGAACGCTGACCATTTTATTGGGCTCTATGCACATGGGACACTGAATGCCACCATACGTAGCATTCAACGGAGCATGCTAAGATTTTTTTTCTGAACTAATATCCCAAAGTAAAAATAACCTCTGCAAACCTCAATATAAAATCTGACGGTTAGAGTAAAGCCCCTATATAGTATGGATGTAGTAAACAGAGCCACTATATAGCCATGTGCATGAGACCATCCTTGTACATATTGAGGGCTTGTTCGTGCTGCGACATCGTTGTCACTTATAGGGCTCGTGCGCATGTTGCGTAATTGCATGCATTTACACTGCATATTGCACTGCAGCATAAATGCATGCGTCCCGCTGCACAATCTATGTAGATTGTACATGACACGTGCGCACGATGCTTTTATGAACGCAGTGATTTGGATGCTAAAATTTTGACCCAAGTCCGTGCGTTCATAAAAGCAGCATGTCAATTATTTTGTGCGCTTTGGATGCAGCTCCCCTCTGTCTATGGTGGGGTCAGCAGCCATAGCGCATAAAATCGGCTTTTTTTGTACAGAAAAACTGCATCCATTATGCAGTGTGTCTGGAGCGATTTGACGCGCACATGTCCTGTCAAATCGCTGCAGAATATTCAGCAGTTACGTGCGCATGAGCCTATAGGACACCATCATCTAATCCCTAATGTGTTGCTCTACACTGTTTAAATAAATTAAAAAAAAATAGTGACCTCTAAGGCTATGTTCACCCGTGGCATCTTTTTGTCAGTGCATCTTAAAATGCACCAAAAAAACACACCATGGCAAAAACGCATCAAAAGCGCAATGCAGTGTGTTTTTATCGCGTTTTTGATACGTTTTACCGCGTTTTCCCAATGCATTTTTTAAGTTACATCTATTGACTGTAAGGGCTCAAAAACGAGGTTATGCAAAAAGAATTGACATGCTGCATCTTGAAAAATGCAGCCAACAAAAGATGCAGTGTAGACAGCAAACTCGAAATCTCAAAGACTTTGCTGGGAGAAGGCAATGCATGCATTTTGGTGCTCGAAAACAGTGACGCAGCAACAATCTCGTTAGCGATCTCGTTGTGTGTGACGGGGCCTTTACAGAGGAAATGCAAAGGGTTATTGCTCCTTAAGCTCATTTGCATTGTCCATCGCATGCCAGGATTGCTGCCGGATAAGAAGCCGTTATTATAAAATTCATGGAATCTTTGGTTAAATAAGTGAGTGCAGTGACGATAGCCTTCATCAGCTGCATGATTCAAGGCAATGGCAGGAATTCACAGCAATCAATCTCTCTGACATCACAGGACAAACCCGTCAGATCAACAAAAGCTAAGCTATGAGCAAAGACAGCATGTCTATGTGGGAATATGTGCTCCCGTTATACTCATCATCCCAAATATCCTCTGCTGGGGCAGCGCTCCATGACAAATTTCTGTCCGAGATGTATAAATGGTTTGTGGGAATAAAAATTACAATGCACAGGGCACACGCAAATATCCTTTTAACTAAATCAGTTCATGTAAGGCCCCTTCAAACATCAATGATTCCGGTACGTAAGCCGTCCATTTTTATGCATATCGGAGATACGGACATAAAGAGACCCATTAAAATCAACGGGTTTGCATACACATCAGTGTTTTCACAAGGACCGTGTGTCCATATGGAGCACATGCGTGTCTGTGTTACACATGGAGACAAGTCTGATTTTCTCCAACAGCACTGATGTCTCACAGACCACACACTGATGTACTCCATGTGACACTTACTGGAGAAAACACGTGTCTTTGAAATAAAATGATTTTCTATACTCACCTGTCTCCAGTGCTGCTGTCTTCGGTGCTGCTGTCTCTTGCTTCAGGGCCCTCTCATTATGCTCATTGCATATTCACTCCACCGCGGACCACCTAGAAGGAACAGTGCCGGAGACAGCAGCGACAGAGACATCACTACCACGGATAGCAGTGCCAAGGACAGGTGAGTAAAAAGTTCCTGCTCTCCGTGTGTTATCACGGATAGCTCACGAAGAACACACATGTGCGAAAATCACGTCAGACAGAGGGACATACACACCTTTAACATGTCAGTGAAAAATATGTGTTTTTCACTGACATGTGAAAGAGGCCATAAGGCCATTTGCGCACGTTGCGTTCAGTAACTTGCAGAAATGAACGCATCCTCTGGCAGAATTTGTCATTGTCAAATTTGGTTTCGACCACATAAACGCAGGAAATACGCATGCGTTTTTCTAGCGTTTTTGCCACGTTTTACATGCATTTTCATGCTTAAAATGGGATGCATTTTCAATACAAAGACACTACTAAATAAAGTTTGAACAAACACCAGGAAAAAAGAGAAAAAAAAAAATAATGCATTAAATCATACACTATAATGATAATTTTCCAAAAATGATTATTGTGATTTAATATTTATATTAAAAATAAATTTAAATTATTGATTGACTTTTTTTTTTTAAGTCGAGCTGGATGTGAGGGCAAAAGGAAACCTCTTGCCCTCACTTTAATGGCAAAAACGCATACCGTATTTTTCGCTTTATAAGACGCACCCCAAACTTAGACATAAAAAAAGTAAAAAAAAGAAAAATGGGGTCCATCTTATAATCCGGTGTCCTCTTACCGGAGGGGGGCAGCAGTGGTGGTGAAGCGGGGTCACAGGAGGCAGCGGATTTGCTGGCAGGCACGGCGGGTCAGTGGCAGCGGCGTCCAGGGTGGCAGGAGCCGGGGGATCCATGGTGGTAGGAGTCACGGGGCCCGTGGTGGTGGTGGCGGCAGCAGCAGCGTCGGCGACGGCGGGTGAGTCATGCAGCAGGCCGCTGCAGTGAGTGTCCCAGTGTCCGCGGTCCCGGTTCAAATAATGGCGCCTGCGCAGATGGAGCTCTCATCCAAGGGCTCCATCTGCGCACGTGCCCGCTGCCATCATTTGAAACTGGGACCGCGGACAAACTGGGTAAGTTGCTGCACAGCCGCCCGCCCCGCAAGCACAGAGTGGCAGCCAGCAGGCTGGCCGCCCACCCTGCGTGCAAGCGGCCGGGTACCTGTGCTTGCGTGCGGGCGGCAGCCATCTGCCGCCCGCACAGGCACCCGACCGCTACCCGCACACAACACCCGGCCGCTGCCCGCACACAGCCGCCGACCGCCGCCTGCACACAGCCGCCGCCCGCACACAGCCGCCGCCCGCACACAGCACCCGGCCGCCGCCTGGACACAGCCGCCGCCCGCACACAGCACCCGGCCGCCGACCGCCTCCTGGACACAGCCGCCGCCCGCACACAGCACCTGGCCGCCGACCGCCGCCTGGACACAACCGCCGCCCGCACACAGCACCCGGCCGCCGACCGCTGCCTGGACACAGCCGCCACCCGCACACAGCACCCGGCCGCCGCCTGGACACAGCCGCCGCCCGCACACAGCACCCGGCCGCCGACCGCCGCCTGCACACAGCCGCCGCCCACACACAGCACCCGGCCGCTGCCCGCACACAGACGCCGACCGCCGCCCGCACACAGCACCCGGCTGCCGCCCGCACACAGCCACGGGTACCCGGCTGCCACCGCACGCAAGCACAGGTACCCGGCCGCTTGCACGCAGCCACAGGCACCCGGCCGCCCGATCACCGCACAGACAGGACCCCCAGGTACTGCTATATTCGCTTTATAAGACGTCCCCCCCCATTTTCCTCTCAAATTTTTGAGAGGAAAAGTGCGTCTTATAAAGCGAAAAATACGGTACTTTGATTTTGACAAAAAAGCATGCGTTTTGCATCAAAAATGCATGTAAAACGCTAAACATTGAATTTTAGGATGCGTTTTGATCATTCTCATTGACTTCAATGTTACCAAAATGCTGCCAAAACGCAAAAAACAATTGACATGTTGCTTCTTCAAACGCAGAGATTTTGACAAATTTTTGTAAAAAAAAAAAAAAACCGCAGCGTTTCTGGACACAGTGCGCATACAATATGACCATTTCCCATACACTTTACTTGGAAATGAAAACGCATGCATTTTAGCATTAAAACGCTGCAGTTCAAAACGCTGCGGAAACGCATGAAAAAACGTAACGTGCGCACATAGACTAAGACTGAAGATATGGTCAGGAACAGGGTTGTTGGACAGTTTGATAACAAAGATTGCTGCTAATCCCGATGAGTTTTCCTCATGTTTATTACGGTGAATATTTTCGCTATATTGGAAATAAAAAATAAATAAATAAATAAATCTTTATTTTTAAATAGCGCTAACATATTCCGCAGCGCTTTACATACATCAGGCACACTGTCCCCATTGGGGCTCACAATCTAAATTCCCTTGCTGTATGTCTTTGGAGTGTGGCAGGAAACCAGAGACCCCGGAGGAAACCCACACAAACACGGGGAGAACATACAAACTCCTTACAGATGTTATCTTTGGTGGGATTCGAACCCAGGACCCCAGCGCTGCAAGACTGCAGTGCTAACCACTGAGCCACCATGTCGCCCGGAAATACAGTGTTTTACAGTACAAGCAACATGTATGGGATGAATAAACTCTAATGTCCACTGTGCTTCTTTTTTACGCTGCGTAAAACTCACCTGTGTACTTCCAATCCACAGCATGACAATTTATCTTGCGTGTATAGAACCTCTAGAATCGCAGCTTGGCGCGAAACAGCCGTCATCTGTACGTGACCCGCACCTACTCACCTGCTAGTTCATACTATGTGAAGGGATAAAAGGCTTATCACCCCCCCCCCCCCCCCCCCGGTGAGTGCCACCGCTTCATCTCTTTCTTCTGGACTTTTTCTTGTGGATATGCTGATTTTCTCTGCAGAGTTTCCCCATAGACTTGCATTAGAAGCAGATATTCCGCAGACAAAAAAAAAAAACGAGCGCTTTTGGTGCATTTACGTGGTGAAAACACATGTAATCCGCACCCAACATTGCCAATACCAGGAAGTTTCAAAAACAAAACAGCTTTATTTAAAGCATGACATATCAGACAGACAAAAAAAAATTAGTGTCAAAAACGCGATAAAAACGCAATAAATATAAAACACAAATAAATTGTGGTGAAGAAATTCTACATAATCAAAAACACAACAGGTACTGATGGTGGAAACGTAGCCAGGGACCACCTACTGGACTCATAAGCCCAGAAGCACAGGAGTAAAGGAATAAACAATTGTTTTTCACGTACAGTTAGGTCCAGAAATATTTGGACAGTGACACAATTTTCGCGAGTTGGGCTCTGCATGCCACCACATTGGATTTGAAATGAAACCTCTACAACAGAATTCAAGTGCAGATTGTAACGTTTAATTTGAAGGTTTGAACAAAAATATCTGATAGAAATTGTAGGAATTGTACACATTTCTTTACAAACACTCCACATTTTAGGAGGTCAAAAGTAATTGGACAAATAAACCAAACCCAAACAAAATATATTTTTATTTTCAATATTTTGTTGCGAATCCTTTGGAGGCAATCACTGCCTTAAGTCTGGAACCCATGGACATCACCAAACGCTGGGTTTCCTCCTTCTTAATGCTTTGCCAGGCCTTTACAGCCGCAGCCTTCAGGTCTTGCTTGTTTGTGGGTCTTTCCGTCTTAAGTCTGGATTTGAGCAAGTGAAATGCATGCTCAATTGGGTTAAGATCTGGTGATTGACTTGGCCATTGCAGAATGTTCCACTTTTTTGCACTCATGAACTCCTGGGTAGCTTTGGCTGTATGCTTGGGGTCATTGTCCATCTGTACTATGAAGCGCCGTCCGATCAACTTTGCGGCATTTGGCTGAATCTGGGCTGAAAGTATATCCCGGTACACTTCAGAATTCATCCGGCTACTCTTGTCTGCTCTTATGTCATCAATAAACACAAGTGACCCAGTGCCATTGAAAGCCATGCATGCCCATGCCATCACGTTGCCTCCACCATGATTTACAGAGGATGTGGTGTGCCTTGGATCATGTGCCGTTCCCTTTCTTCTCCAAACTTTTTTCTTCCCATCATTCTGGTACAGGTTGATCTTTGTCTCATCTGTCCATAGAATACTTTTCCAGAACTGAGCTGGCTTCATGAGGTGTTTTTCAGCAAATTTAACTCTGGCCTGTCTATTTTTGGAATTGATGAATGGTTTGCATCTAGATGTGAACCCTTTGTATTTACTTTCATGGAGTCTTCACTTTACTGTTGACTTAGAGACAGATACACCTACTTCACTGAGAGTGTTCTGGACTTCAGTTGATGTTGTGAACGGGTTCTTCTTCACCAAAGAAAGTATGCGGCGATCATCCACCACTGTTGTCATCCGTGGACGCCCAGGCCTTTTTGAGTTCCCAAGCTCACCAGTCAATTCCTTTTTTCTCAGAATGTACCAGACTGTGGATTTTGCTACTCCAAGCATGTCTGCTATGTCTCTGATGGATTTTTTCTTTTTTTTCAGCCTCAGGATGTTCTGCTTCACCTCAATTGAGAGTTCCTTAGACCGCATGTTGTCTAGTCACAGCAACAGCTTCCAAATGCAAAACCACACACCTGTAATCAACCCCAGACCTTTTAACTACTTCATTGATTACAGGTTAACGAGGGAGACGCCTTCAGAGTTAATTGCAGCCCTTAGAGTCCCTTGTCCAATTACTTTTGGTCCCTTGAAAAAGAGGAGGCTATGCATTACAGAGCTATGATTCCTAAACCCTTTCTCCGATTTGGATGTGAAAACTCTCATATTGAAGCTGGGAGTGTGCACTTTCAGCCCATATTATATATACAATTGTATTTCTGAACATGTTTTTGTAAACAGCTAAAATAACAAAACTTGTGTTACTGTCCAAATATTTCGGGACCTAACTGTATATGTTCTTCCCATGTGGTGAGGTTCACATCTCCATGTTTTTTGCAGGCCGTGCATCCACAAAAAAATCACGAGACATTTCTGGTTTTGATCTGAGTAAAGCAGGCTTTACACGCTCCGATATATCTAACGAGATGTCGGCGGGGTCACATCGTAAGTGATGCACATCCGGTCTCGTTAGTGATATCGTAGCGTGTGACAGCTATGAACGAGCAGAAATACTCACCTTCTCGTTCATCGCTGACACGTCGCTCATTTTCTAAAAATCGCACGTCCTGTTCATCGTACCCGTGGCAGCACACATCGCTCCGTGTGACACCCCGGGAATGATGAACACAGCTTACCTGTTACGGTTGCTGCGAGCACTGGAGACTATGTCCAGATTTCTTCCTACTGCACATGTGCGAGCGCTGGAGACTAAGTCCAGATTTCTTGCTACTGCACATGTGCGAGCGCCAGAGACTAAGTCCTATCTTGGAGCCATTGCACATGTGCGGGTGACATCATCGCTGACACGGTCACATGTCTGACACCTTCTATGCCGATTGGTCGCTGGTCATGTGCTTGTGATGCCTTGCTCAGTGATAGGCCAGCATGACGTCACTCCTGTCGTTCTGGCAGCGGATTGGCTCTGGTGTCCTCCATCTTGGATGAGGCACAGAGTCTATAGAAGACCCTGACACACGCCGCATGGCGCTCAGTCCTCTTGGTTCATGCATAAGAGTAGACGCTCTGTGCGCGTTCCTCTAGGCATTCCTCTGTCTATGCTAGGTGAGCGCTACCGGCAGGGTAGCGTTCTTATACCTTACAGCTTCGGCTGCTGTCCGTATCCTTACCTCTTAGGGGAGCGGACATAGGCAGGTGCCTGAGGCACATGGTCTTGCTGGGTCTTGTGGTTCGACTCGTAGGTGAACGTTGCCGCTAGGGTAACGTTCCTTATACTGCGTCTGGCAGTTGTTCGTATCCTCGCACACTAGGGGAGCGAACAGAGGTAGGAGCTTTGTGCGGCTTACGCTGCTGTTCGTCTCTTTTGCACCACTAGAAGAGCGGACCTAGGCAGGTGCCATATCTAGTGGTTCGTGTCCTCGCACACTAGTGGAGCGAACGCAGGTAGGAGCTTTGTGCGGCTTACGCTGCTGTTCGTCTCTTTTGCACCACTAGAAGAGCGGACCTAGGTAGGTGCCATTTCGCACACATTGCCTTTGTCTCTGTGATTATTAACAGAGATCATTCCACACACCCTCCAAGTAAGGGAGGAATTGCTTTACTTACTTATTATATCCTTCTGTGAGTTAACAGAGGTATTGCACTCTGCCATAGTCTGCAGCAGAGTCTTTGCACGGTGGACCCTGACTGTCTGATACGCCTTTAGGTTCTTATCAGACAGCCCCCCGTAACATTAGGACTGAGCCAAGGGTCTGGCAGTTATGGCAGAATATCAGCAGTTACACCGTTACATACAAGTACTTGAGTCACGGCTCAAGAGTATAGAGGATAAACCTCAGACCATGGTGACATCTGCACATGATCCTTGACTTGCTCTGCCAAACAGATATTCTGGCGATGCCAGATCATGTCGTGGTTTCATTAGTCAGTGTCAGATACACCTAGAGGTCAACTCTTCTCGCTTCTCTACGGAGAGGTCCAGAGTAGGCTTTATCATCTCCTTACTTCAGGACAAAGCCTTAGAATGGGCGACTCCCCTATGGGAGCTCTCTGATGTGGTTACTCTGAGACATCAAGACTTTCTTGATGCTCTTAAGGCGGTATTCATGGGTCCGCAGGTTACCCATGATGCGGCCCTGAGACTGTTAGATCTATCTCAGGGTTCGGTATCCACTAGTTCTTATGCCATTGCTTTTAGAACTCTGGTGGCAGAACTATTTTGGCCAGAGAAGGTGTTGATTCCTATCTTCTGGAGAGGGTTGGCAGGCTATGTCAAGGATGCTCTTGCTACTCGTGAGGTCCCTGCTTCTCTGGAGGACTTGATCACAGTAGCAACGAGGATCGATGTACGCCATAAGGAACGTAGACTCGAGGTCTCTTCCTTACGCCCTAAGCATCGGGCTATTCCAGTTGTTGAGGGTCCACTACCATCTTCCTCAGCATCTGAAACATCTCCCACTCCTATGGAGTTAGGTCATACGTCTTCCAGATTACGCAAGTCTGGTTCTCCTATATGTTACGTATGTCGTCAGGCTGGGCACTATGCCAACAAGTGTTCTAGTCGTCAGGGAAACCCCCTGGCCTAGTAACCATTAGAGGGGGGTTACTAGAGACGTCTTCTGCACCCTCTAAGTGTTGTATCCCAGGTCAGCTCTCGTTATCTGAGAATACATGGCCTATTATGGCTTTTGTGGATTCCGGAGCTGACGGGACTTTTGTGTCCTCAGGATTTGTAAAGGGACACAATATTCCCTCTATCATGTTAGAGGCGCCTATTCCTGTCCGTCTTGTTAATGGAACTATGTTGTCTGACTCCATTACATTGATGACAGTTCCCTTGCGCCTTTCCCTGTCTCAGGGTCACATAGAGGAGATTTCTTTTCTTGTTTTGCCTGAGGGTATAGACGACGTCCTTCTGGGTCTCCCATGGCTTCGGACTCATGCTCCTCACATTGACTGGGAGTCTGACAGCATTATTAGTTGGGGTTCGAAATGTCAGTCCCGATGTCTTCCCTTACCACCTAAGGTCATTGCGGTTGCATCTACTGATCTCTCTCCCATACCTACACCCTATTTGGATTTCGCTGACGTGTTCTCCAAACAGGGTGCTGAGGTTCTTCCACCCCATAGGCCGTATGACTGTGCCATAGACCTTATCCCAGGTTCGGTTCCACCTAAAGGCAGGGTTTACCCCTTGTCGATACCTGAGTTGGAGGCCATGTCGACCTATATAAGAGAGAGTTTAGAGAAGGGGTTCATTCGTAAGTC
This sequence comes from Anomaloglossus baeobatrachus, assembly GCF_048569485.1. Lineage (NCBI taxonomy): Eukaryota > Metazoa > Chordata > Amphibia > Anura > Aromobatidae > Anomaloglossus > Anomaloglossus baeobatrachus. Next base: position 673,463,792 of record NC_134354.1, read on the forward strand.
TGTCTCTCCCGCAGGAGCTGGGTTTTTCTTTGTTCGGAAGAAAGAGGGTGATTTGCGTCCCTGCATAGATTACAGGGGTCTCAACGCAATCACAATAAAGAACAAATACCCATTACCTTTAATTTCGGAGCTCTTTGACAGACTGAGAGGAGCTCAAGTTTTTACGAAGTTGGATCTGCGGGGTGCGTATAACTTGGTACGAATTCGAAAGGGTGACGAATGGAAGACCGCTTTTAACACCCGAGACGGTCACTATGAATACCTCGTCATGCCTTTTGGGTTATGTAATGCACCCGCAGTATTTCAGGACTTCGTAAACGATGTGTTCAGGGATTTACTGTTATCCTCAGTAGTGGTGTATCTGGACGACATCCTGATTTTTTCTCCTGATCTGGAGACTCATCGCCAGGATGTCGTTCGTGTCCTTTCCCGTTTAAGGGAGCACTCATTGTTTGCTAAACTCGAGAAATGTGTATTCGAGCAGTCCTCATTGCCTTTTTTGGGTTACATTATCTCACAAGAGGGCCTGGCTATGGATCCTGCAAAGCTCTCTGCGGTCCTGCAATGGTCCGAACCTCATTCCTTGAAGGCGGTGCAACGCTTCTTAGGATTCATATATTATTACAGGCAGTTCATACCCCATTTTTCTACTTTGGTGGCCCCTTTGGTGGCCTTGACTAAGAAAGGTGCTAATCCCAAAGCCTGGTCTACTGAGACATCTCAGGCTTTTGAGGCAGTAAAAAGACACTTTTCAACTGCTCCCGTTCTTCAAAGACCCGATGACAGTAAGCCCTTCCTCTTAGAGGTTGATGCCTCTTCAGTGGGTGCTGGTGCGGTCTTGTATCAAAAGAACAGTGCAGGTAGAAAAAGGCCGTGTTTCTTCTTTGCGAAAACCTTTTCACCGGCAGAGAGAAACTATACCATTGGGGATAGGGAACTGCTCGCCTTGAGATTAGCCTTGGAGGAGTGGCGTCACTTGCTGGAAGGAGCGAAACATCCTTTCCAGGTCTATACAGACCATAAGAATCTGACGTACTTACAAACCGCTCAGCGTCTGAATCCTCGCCAAGCCCGCTGGTCCTTGTTTTTCTCCCGCTTTCACTTCTCCATCAACTATCTGTCTGGGAGTAAGAATAACAAGGCAGACGCCCTGTCTCGCTCTATGCTTTCTACCCAGGAAGAGATTGACGAAGCTCGTCTTATCCTACCCTCCAGGGTTTTTCATACGCTCTCCCCTGTGACGTTAGACCAAATCCCGCCGGGCAAGACCTTTGTTCCGCCTGATCGACAGAATGATATACTGTCATGGGCCCACACCTCAAAGGTGGGTGGGCATTTTAGTATTAGGCGTACACGAGAGTTACTGGAGAGGTGGTATTGGTGGCCACACTTAGCCAGCCACGTCAAGAGATATGTTGGTTCCTGCTACTCGTGTGCTCGCAACCGTCCATTACGGCAGAGACCGGCTGGGCTCTTGCATCCTTTACCAGTGCCAGATAGACCATGGGAGGTGGTAGGCATGGAATTTGTGGGTGATCTTCCATGTTCACAGGGACATAGATTTGTGTGGGTCATTACGGACCATTTCTCCCGGATGGTTCATCTCGTACCGTTATCGAGAATCCCATCTTCCAGGGTACTAGCCAAACTATTCCTCAAGCATGTCTTTAGGCTTCACGGGATGCCAGATCGTATCATTTGTGATAGAGGCCCTCAATTTACTTCCCGTTTCTGGCGAGATCTTTGTAGCCTTCTGCAAATTGAGTTGAATCTCTCTTCGGCGTACCATCCGGAGACCAATGGTTTGGTTGAGCGTACCAATCAATCTATGATTATATACCTTCGACACTTTGTTGCTGAGAACCACGATAACTGGTCCTCCCTCCTACCCTGGGCAGAATTTGCCCTTAACAATTCGCTGGCTGAGGCCACTGGGCAGACACCGTTCGTACTCAATAATGGGCAACACCCTAGGGTACCGGTACCGTTTCCCGCTGCTGCACCTCCTCCTCTTGTGGCCGACTGGGCAACTAATGCCAGAGAGGTTTGGGATCGGACTCAAGAGTTGATCCAAGCAGCTAAGGACCGTATGAAGACGGTGTCCGATCGGTTTCGTCGCCCGGCTCCTGTCTTTTCTCCAGGGGACTTTGTGTGGCTCTCTGCAAAACACGTGAGACTTAGAGTGAGCTCTGTCAAATTTGCTCCTCGCTTCCTGGGTCCTTATGAGGTTCTTCGACAGGTAAATCCTGTAGTCTACCAATTGAAGTTACCCGTCCATCTTAGGATTCATGACAAATTCCATGTCTCACTGCTAAAGCCGGCTATTTTACCTCACGCTCGTGAAGTGCACTCTCCTGCCTCTGATTCCTCTTGCTCTAGCTATGAGGTACGAGCCATAGTTGGTTCTAAGATGGTTAGAGGGCGCAGGTTCTTCTTGATAGATTGGGAGGGTTACGGCCCGGAACATCGCTCTTGGGAGCCTGAGGAGGCTGTCCATGCTCCCGACTTAGTTGCCGATTACCTGCGTCGCCGGGAGGGGGGCCCTTGAGGGGGAGGTACTGTTACGGTTGCTGCGAGCACTGGAGACTATGTCCAGATTTCTTCCTACTGCACATGTGCGAGCGCTGGAGACTAAGTCCTATCTTGGAGCCATTGCACATGTGCGGGTGACATCATCGCTGACACGAGGTCACATGTCTCTGACACCTTCTATGCCGATTGGTCGCTGGTCATGTGCTTGTGATGCCTTGCTCAGCGATAGGCCAGCATGACGTCACTCCTGTCGTTCTGGCAGCGGATTGGCTCTGGTGTCCTCCATCTTGGATGAGGCACAGAGTCTATATAAGACCCTGACACGCCGCATGGCGCTCAGTCCTCTTGGTTCATGCATAAGAGTAGACGCTCTGTGCGCGTTCCTCTAGGCATTCCTCTGTCTATGCTAGGTGAGCGCTACCGGCAGGGTAGCGTTCTTATACCTTACAGCTTCGGCTGCTGTCCGTATCCTTACCTCTTAGGGGAGCGGACATAGGCAGGTGCCTGAGGCACATGGTCTTGCTGGGTCTTGTGGTTCGACTCGTAGGTGGACGTTGCCGCTAGGGTAACGTTCCTTATACTGCGTCTGGCAGTTGTTCGTATCCTCGCACACTAGGGGAGCGAACAGAGGTAGGAGCTTTGTGCGGCTTACGCTGCTGTTCGTCTCTTTTGCACCACTAGAAGAGCGGACCTAGGCAGGTGCCATATCTAGTGGTTCGTGTCCTCGCACACTAGTGGAGCGAACGCAGGTAGGAGCTTTGTGCGGCTTACGCTGCTGTTCGTCTCTTTTGCACCACTAGAAGAGCGGACCTAGGCAGGTGCCATATCTAGTGGTTCGTGTCCTCGCACACTAGTGGAGCGAACGCAGGTAGGAGCTTTGTGCGGCTTACGCTGCTGTTCGTCTCTTTTGCACCACTAGAAGAGCGGACCTAGGTAGGTGCCATTTCGCACACATTGCCTTTGTCTCTGTGATTATTAACAGAGATCATTCCACACACCCTCCAAGTAAGGGAGGAATTGCTTTACTTACTTATTATATCCTTCTGTGAGTTAACAGAGGTATTGCACTCTGCCATAGTCTGCAGCAGAGTCTTTGCACGGTGGACCCTGACTGTCTGATACGCCTTTAGGTTCTTATCAGACAGCCCCCCGTAACATTACCTGCCTCCCGCCGGCAATGCTGAAGGAAGGAGGTGGGCGAGATGTTTTCATCTCTGCCCCTCCGCTTCGATTGGACGGCCGCAACAAATTGCCCGTGCCGCACAAACGATGGGGGCGGGTGCGATCGCAAATGCGATTGCATGACATATTGAAACGTGTAAAGCAGGCTTAACAGATGCCAATCTTGTACAATTTCTGTGCTCTCAGTTTTTAAGATTGCAACGGGTAGGAGAAGCTTTGAATTTATTTTTTTTTGCCTTTTAGAAAATAATTGATGGCAAAGATGAACACACTATATAGCCGTGTGCATGAGACCATCCTTGTACATATTGAGGGCTTGTTCGTGCTGCGGCATCGTTACTACTTATAGGACACCAGCATCTAATCCCTATAGTGTTTAAATAAAAAAAGTGACCTCTAAAACACAGGCGGAATGGGCCTAGGCTAATGAAGGTGAAGGTAAAAGCACAAAGTCTTATAGAAAAAATGTCAAAAGGATGAAAATCTGTTCAAAAATCGAGAAAAAGATGTTCTAATGAGGCCTTACACTGATTTTCTCCTGTCTGTCATCCATTTGCTCAGATTCACCTTTTGTACAGCCCTTATTAAAAGTTTGCACCAGAAAAAGTTGCAGAACCCATGACACAAACAGTTGTGAGTCAGGTCTGAATTGGTCTGAAGTTGCCCCACGGTGAAGGTTTCACTACCACGAAGGCTTCGATATTTATTTCAACTTATGCTGACAAGTGGAAAAGGAAAAAAAAAAGTCTGGAAAATTTGAGAGAATTCAGATCAGATTATTCTCCCTTCTGTGCACTGATGGAGAGGACTTTGGAGCCTGAAATCCTATCATCTTTCTAAAGCAGAGAGTTTTCAGATTAATCTGTGTTAAGTGCATTGGCCCAGCTCCATTTCTGCATTTAAGGTTACCCAGTTCATTTATATTTAAAGCCATGAGGATCACAATGTCCATACATTCATTACATACTGCTGAAATAAGAAGAGAAAGCCCTAGATTCTCTCCAGCATGGATGGCACCACAGTTGGGCATGTTCCTTATTAGCTCCAGTATTGGCGCTGTATGATGTGCTGGGCTTTCATGGGTTTTCGAGACGTATTCCAGATCTGTCCTTACAACGCGTATGTGCAACAACAATGTATAACATGGTTTATCTTTTTACTGGATTCCTCTGGATAGTAGACTACACTGTTCTATCAAACAGAAAAACAGTCTACCAACGTACTGTATGTTTCGCTTTATAAAATGCACCGGATTATAAGATGCACCCAAAATTTAAAGGAGGAAAATAGGAAAAAATTAATAATAATAATTTAATGGTAAAATTAGGGTCCATCTTATTATAATCCTAGTGTGTCTTAATCCTAATGCTCACCAGGGGGAGCGGCGGTAGTGGAGCGGCTCAGGAAGGTCACAGGAGGCAGAGTCAGCGATGATGCGGGCTCAGAGGAGGGGGTGTTGCGGCTCTGGAAGGTCGGCGATACTGCAGGCTTGGGGGTGTCGCCGTGGCGGTGGGCGCCATTATTCTGCTGACGGGCTGCAGAGGTGTCACTGCAGTGGAGTAACTCAGTAGGTCCACAGGAAGGGGGTGTCCTTGGGGGTGCCAATGATCTGACTGCGAACTCCGTCGCACGCACCACCTCGACGGCCATTTTCTTGAAGTCCATCGTGGCAACTGTGGGTGATTCAATGAAGCCCGCAGTCAGATCAATGCTCCACAGAGACACGCCGTCCTGTGACCCTCCTGAGCCGCTCCACTGCTCCTCCGAGCCCTCAGTATCGCCGACCCTGCCTCCTATGACCCCACTCCACCACCGCCGCCCTGGTAAGCCATATCCGGATTGTAAGATGCACCAACATTTTACCCCCAGTTTTGGGGGAAAGTGCGTTTTATAATACAGAACATACGGTATATTGGGTATTTGGCTGCCCTGGGTGAATGGGAGCTTAATAATACATATACATGGGAAATGTCCCAGTGCTGGTGCAAATGTCCAATGTAGCTGAATTTTTGTATTCATATTATGACCAGAAAACAGACTCCTCATTGTTCTACTGAAATTATTTTTTCACTGTTGGATTCTAAGTGATCTAACTTCAGTACAGATAAGTCCAGCCAAACTACTGACCCTAAATGGGGCCATATTATACCCCTGTAAGACCAGCCTCAAATTATAGCTTTACAGTTTACAAATTGAAGCAATCTGCATAAAATAACTTTGCAAAAACTGTGCTTCACATATTCTACTGTGTTTTCCTAAAAATAAGACCTTCCCCGAAAATAAGCCCTTCATGATTTTACGAGTATGCTTGAAAGCCCTAATCCAAAAATAAGCCCTAGTTACAGCTAGGGCTGGCGTTATGGGGAGTCGAACTGCACAATCTCTCCCCCCTCCGCCCCACTCTCTTAGGTACCCCAGTAGTTGTATTCCGAGGTTAAGATTGTTTAAGGATCTTTAACTTCACAGTCATGTGACATGATGTAATCAAAGTTTTCTTAAAGGGAATATGTCAGCAGGTTTTCCCACCGCAACTGAGAGCAGCATAATGTAGGCAGAGAGATTATGAATCAAACAATGTATCACTTGGTTTACTAGGTGTAGCCGTTCTGACACAATAAGAATTTTTAGATTTAGCCATGTAGCAGAGCTGAGGGAGTTGCCTCTACCCACACCAGGCTCTCTATAGAGATTATACACTGACAGTGAGGTGTCAGATGGGGCATGACGGTCTGCCTGCCGTATGACATTGTAATCTAAGCAATGAGAACTCCTGCTGCTTAAACAAATGTAGCAAATAAACAACAGATTGGACTTTGACAAGACAGGTATGCCTGAATTTTATGTTTTAACCCTTGCAGCATACTGTCTTCAGATTACATAGCAAGGGTATGCTGGACTGCTGTGCGCGTGACATTGTAGTCTGAGCAATTATAGGGTTCTGCTGCTTACAAATATAGTAAAAACACAACAGATGGAACATTGACAGGACAGGCAGCCCTGAATTGCCTGTGTTAACCCTTGCTGCATACTGTCTTCAGCTTACATAGCAAAAACCTGCTAACAGATTCCCTGAAATCTAAAAGAACTGAACAGGAGACAGGCTGGTATGCAGACTGGCATTAGAAGGAAGGGAGAGTAAAATGGAAAATTTCACACCGTTTACAGGCCCCAGCGTTTATATCCTGATGATAACATTGCTTCAGGACCTGTGTGACAACATGTCATGTGACTAGGTTGTCACCAAAGGGTCTCCTAATTGCAAGAATCTAAAGCTGAAGAGGAGATGGATGGCTGGATGGATGGATAGATAGATAGATAGATAGATAGATAGATAGATAGATAGATAGATAGAGGGATAGATGCGACTCGTGTACTCGAATATAATGGAAGTCAATGTGGAGTCAAGCATATTTTAGAGAAATATTCTGGTAAAATGCTTGAGGCCACCCTTGACTTCCATTATACTCGGGTACGTGAGTCTTGCCCATCTGGGCATCTAACTGCTCATTACAAGTACTGAGTACCCGAGCATGGTAGTGCTCACTCATCACTAGTTGCTGTAATGGGGATCAGCCCTCCATACACTGACTGCCAGGTGACATTGTGGAGGACTTGTCCTTCCTTGTGCCATTGCAGCAGATACAGAGTTTGCAGCAGTAGCACTTGTGACTAAGCCTTGAAGCTATGGCATGAAATCTTATGTGGATTGGATGCTGAGAGGGGGTAAAAGATTGGGCAGTCATCATAAGTCCCTGCATGGCCTTTCCTCCTCACCGCAGAGCGAGACGTCTTCCTTCGCACTATACTTCTTTCTATGCACTTCCTACCTGCCTCCTGCCGTCACTGATCCTAACAGGAAGCTTTCATCAACAAATGACCAATTGCTTAAATCAGGTTTTCTCTTAAATTATTTAAAAAAAATATATATTTTTTTTTTCAATATCACAACTTGCATTGAAAATGAAAATAGATATATTGTAATTTCACAGCAGCAACTGAGTCTTTTATAGGCTCTAACTTCCTGTTTCAGGAAACAAAACATGTACGTAGCCACAATAAACAAACATTATATTTTGTATTGATGACTTTAACCCCTTCACCCCCTGGCGATTTTCCATTTTCGTTTTTTTTTTCCCTTTCTTCTTCCAAGAGCCATCATTTTTTTATTTTTCCGGCAATATAGCCATATGAGGGCTCATTTTTTGCAGGACAAGATGTACTTTTGACTGACACCTTTCATTCTGCCCCATATTGCACTGTAAAATGGCAAATAAATTCCAAATGCATTGAAAATGCAAAAAAAGTGCAATTCCACAATTGTTTTTTGGGTTTCTCATTTACCGTGTTCATTATATGGTAAAACTGACCTGGCAATATGATTCCCCAGGTCAGTACAAGTTTGTAGATACCAAACATGTATAGTTTTACTTTTACCAAGTGGTGAAGAAACAATTCAGAAGTTTGTAAAAAAAAAAAAAAAAAAATAATTTTGCTTTCATCGCCATTTTCCAAGATGCATATCATTCTCATTTTTCAAGATCTGGGGCTCAGTGACGGCTTATTTTTTGCATTTTGAGTGCACATTTTTAATTAGACCATGTTTGAGTAGATGTGATGTTTTTATCACCTGTAATTGCATTTTAACGCAATGTTGCAGCAAATTAAAAAACATAGTTGTGGCATTTTGATTTTTTTTCTCGCTACGCACTTTGGCAATTAGATTGATTTTATTTATTTTTTTTATAGCTTGGGCATTTCTTCCTCCAAATCCAGCTTCTCCACCATGACAGATCATCTTTCCACTCTACTCAAGATTACATCTCACAACCTGCCCGCTTGATCCACTCCCATCCCACCTCATCCCCAATCTCACCACAGTCTTCATCCCAACCCTAACCCATCTCTTCAACTTATAACAAACAACTGGTGTATTCCCTTCATGCTTTAAACATGCCTCTATTACACCCATCCTCAAAAAGCCCTCCCTTGACCCTTCAGCGGGCTTTACACGCTGCGATCTCGCTAGCGAGATCGCAAGCGATTGTACCGGCCCCCGTCAGTTGTGTGACACGGGCAAATCGCTGCTCGTTGCGCACAATCTCGCTTACCCCCGTCACACACACTTACCTGCCCTGCGACGTCGCTCTGCCCGGCAATCCACCTCCTTTCTAAGGGGGCGGGTCGTGCGTCATCACAGCGACGTCACACGGCAGTCGTCCAATAGAAGCGGAGGAGCGGAGATGAGCGGGACGTAAACATCCCGCCCACCTCCTTCCTTCCGCATTGCCGATGGAGGCAGGTAAGGAGATGTTCGTCGCTCCTGAGGTGTCACACACAGCGATGTGTGATGCCACAGGAACGACGAACATCATCACTAATTAAAAGAAAACGATTTTTTGTTTTAGGACGACCTCTCCATGGCAAACGATTTTTGCCGCTTTTGCGATCGTTTTAGGTCACACATGACTGTTACACGCTGCGATCTCATTAATGACGCCGGGGATGTGCGTCACAAACGTGACCCTGACGATAATTCATTAACGATATCGTAGCGTGTAATGCCCGCTTTCCTCTGTGTCAAACTATCGCCCCATATCACTTCTCCCCTGTGCCTCAAAACTACTAGAACAGCATGTCCATCTTGAACGGTCCTCCCACCTCCCCTCCTGCTCCCTCTTTGATCGTTTACAATCAGGAAACAGGTCATGTGACAGGGACAGGGGTCATCATCTGACCCCACGCTGTCATGGCAACCCATTGGCGCCCCATGATCGCGTCACGGGAGCGCCAATGGCGGCGGCGAACACAGTGATCCTCGCCGGAGAGAGTTAGATCATGTTGCCAGAGTTTGTCAGCAGACATGAGGGGAATATTTATTCTAAACATCATCCTTTTAACTTACTGAAAAGCATCCATATCACACACACAGGCCAATGAACATAGTTCAATATACTGATTAAGCCAAAAATTGGTAATAAGGGGATCACTGTATTGTTTGGGGTGTCAACTTCCATAGTCAGGTAGTTTCAGCCTATAGGGTTTAATAGAGAATTATAGTGTACATTTATCTCCCCTTTCTCCAGTATATACAGTGCCTTACAAAAGTATTCGCACCCTTGGCTTTTTACCTATTTTGTTACATTACAACCTGTGTTTAAATATTTGTGTATTCTGATTTGTGTGTGATTCATTAACAATAAATAGTCTAAGTTGGTGAAGTGAGAATAATAGACAAAAATTGAATTTATGGGATAAAAAAATTGTCATGTGCAGATGTATTCAACCCTTTTGCTATGAAGCCCATAAAAATTTCTGGTGTAAGCAATTACCTTCATAATTCACATGTTTAGTGAGAGGAAGCCCACCTGGGTGCAATCTAAGTGCCCCCGGGTCTATCAATATATACACACTTTTCCTGAAAGGCCAATGGAGGTGGCAAAACCATTAAGAAAGAGGCGCCAGTAACTAAACACCACCATGAAGACCAAGGAGATCTCCAAACAAGTCAGAGATAAAGTTGTTGAGAAGTACAAGTCAGGGTTGGGTTCAAAACGAATATCCCAATCTCTGATGATCCCCTGGAGCACCATCAAATACATTAACATCAGATGGAAAGAACATGGTATCACAACAAACCTGCCAAGAAAGGGCCGCCCACCAAAACTCTTAGGCTATGTGCGCACTAGGCGTTTTTGCCGCGTTTTTAGCGGCGTTTTTTACCGCGTTTTTGTGCTGAAAACGCAGTGACATTGCTTCCCCAGCAATGTCAATGGGTTTTCATAAGTGCTGTCCCCACACAGCGTTTTTTTTTAGCTGCGTTTTTGTGGTGACCACAAAAACGCAGCATGTCAATTATTTCTGCGTTTTTCACTGCGTTTTTCACTCATTGAATTCAATGAGATGTTAAAAACGCAATGAAAAACGCATATAGCCGCGTTTCTATGACTAAAAACACAGCTATACACGCAAGGGGTGGGCACTACAGTGACGTGTACAGGAAGAGGATTCCTTCTGTTGGTAAACACAGAAGCGTGAATCCTCCCGGTACCGTCACCGCTGCTTCCACCTCCCGTCCTGTGCATGTCAGCTCCGTGCGGCGCCATGTCTGGGCGGGGGGTGGAGGCAGCGGCGAAAACCAAAGTGAACAGTAGAAAAATAAAAAAATGTCATATATACTCACCTGTCCGCAGGGTCCCGGTGCCATGCCCGCTCCCATCTCCTCCCGGTACCGCCGCTCTGGCTGTGTGCAGTCTCCCCGGCCGGCAGGACCTTGCTTGCAGGACCTGGCGAGGGATCACCTGATGCAGTCACCTGACGCATCAGCTGATCGTAGTCTCGCCGGCTTTTTCCTGCCCGGCCGGCTATCAGCTGATCCTGCCGTCAGGGGACTTCATCAGCTGATTACCGGCAGCTCTTGCAGCGATCGGACGGGATCAGACTCCTGTCCAATCGATCGCTCCAGGAGCTGCCGGTAATCACCACAGCACACAAGTGAGTATTATTATTTTTTTTTTTTCTACTGATGCATCAGCTGATTGTATAATCGGCTTTTATACAATCAGCTGATGTGTGATGTGATTCAGGCACTTGATCCTGACACATCATCTGATCGCTTTGCCTTCCAGCAAACCGATCAGATGATATTGGATCCGGATTGGACGGCGCGGGACCCTGACCCAGGATTACTGCGGAGGGGGGTTAATTTCAATAAAGATGGAGTCACTAATTGTGTTGTGTTTTATTTCTAATAAAAATATTTTTCTGTGTGTTGTGTTTTTTTTTTTATCATTAGTAGAAATTCATGGTGGCCATGTCTAATATTGGCGTGACACCATGAATTTCGGGCTTAGGGCCAGCTGATAATATACAGCTAGCCCTAACTCCATTATTACCTAGCTAGCCACCCGGCATCAGGGCAGCTAGAAGAGTTGGATACAGCGCCAGAAGATGGCGCTTCTATGAAAGCGCCATTTTCTGGGGTGGCTGCGGACTGCAATTCGCAGTGGGGGTGCCCAGAAAGCATGGGCACCCTGCACTGTGGATTCCAATCCCCAGCTGCCTAGTTGTACCCGGCTGGACTCAAAAATTAGGCGAAGCCCACGTCATTTTTTTTTTTTAATTATTTCATGAAATAATTAAAAAAAAAAGGGCTTCTCTATATTTTTGGTTCCCAGCCGGGTACAAATAGGCAGCTGGGGGTTGGGGGCAGCCCGTATCTGCCTGCTGTACCCGGCTAGCATAGAAAAATATGGCGAAGCCCATGTCATTTTTTTTTCTTTTTGGGCAAAAAACTGCATACAGTCCTGGATGGAGGCTGCTGAGCCTTGTAGTTCTGCAGCTGCTGTCTGCTCTCCTGCATACACTAGTGAATGGAGGATGCTGAGACTTGTAGTTCTGCAGCTGCTGCCTGCTCTCCTGCATTCACTAGTGAATGGAGGATGCTGAGACTTGTAGTTCTGCAGCTGCTGCCTGCTCTCCTGCATACACTAGTGAATGGAGGATGCTGAGACTTGTAGTTCTACAGCTGCTGTCTGCTCTCCTGCATACACTAGTGAATGGAGGATGCTGAGACTTGTAGTTCTGCAGCTGCTGTCTGCTCTCCTGCATACACTAGTGAATGGAGGATGCTGAGACTTGTAGTTCTACAGCTGCTGTCTGCTCTCCTGCATACACTAGTGAATGGAGGATGCTGAGACTTGTAGTTCTGCAGCTGCTGCCTGCTCTCCTGCATTCACTAGTGAATGGAGGATGCTGAGACTTGTAGTTCTGCAGCTGCTGCCTGCTCTCCTGCATACACTAGTGAATGGAGGATGCTGAGACTTGTAGTTCTGCAGCTGCTGTCTGCTCTCCTGCATACACTAGTGAATGGAGGATGCTGAGACTTGTAGTTCTACAGCTGCTGTCTGCTCTCCTGCATACACTAGTGAATGGAGGATGCTGAGACTTGTAGTTCTGCAGCTGCTGTCTGCTCTCCTGCATACAATGAACATTTTGAAGAAGGAAATGACATCAGACCTTTTTTTTTTTTTTTTTTCATCAACAATCTTTAATGGCATTGTGCACTGATTAAAAACGCAGTGAGCAAAAACGCAGCAAAAAACGCACCAAATCGCGGCAAAAACGCATGCGTTTTTGCCGCGTTTTTTTAGCCGCGGGTGCGTTTTTTAGACAAAAACGCACATAAAAACGCAGCGTGAAAAAAACGCCTAGTGCGCACATACCCTTAGCCTGGGAAGCAAGGCATTAATCAGAGGCAGCACAGAGACCAAGGTAACCCAGAAGAAGCTGCAGTTTCCAAGCAGAGACAGGAGTATCTGTCTATATGACCACAATAGGCCGTACACTCCACAGAGCTGGCCTTTTTTTAGTGGCCAAAAAAAAAATTCTTTACTTAAACTCAAAATGAGCCTTCCAATTTTTGGGTGTATCAAAAAACATGTAGGAGACTCCTCAAATGTATGGAGGAACTTCAGTGGTTTGATGAGACCAAAATTTAACTTTTTGACCACCTAGGTAAACGACAAAGCAACACAGCTCATCACACAAAAACACCATCCCCACAGTGAAACATGGTGGTGGCAGCATCATGTTGTGGGGATATTTTTAGGCAGCAGTGATGGGGAAAATGGTCCGAGTTGAGGGGAAGATAGATGGTGCGAAATACGGGGATATTATTGAGCAAAACCTGTTTCAGTCTATCAGTTATTTGCGACTGGGAGACTTGAGTGATTTAAGAGGAAATGTGTAAATGTATTGGAGTGGCCTAGTTGAAGCCCAGATCTCAATCCAATTGAGAATCTGTGGTCAGACGTGAAGATTGGTGTTCACCAGAGGAAACCATTAGAGATGGTCGAGTATTTGAAATGCTGAAATACTGAAAGAGCAGGTCAGACGCTCTGAAAGGGCTCAACTGTAGTAATGTGTATAATGGAAGTCAATGATTAGGCAGTTTGGCTGTCCGTCCACATACAGACAGCCATAAACAAAGCATTTCTGGGGGAGAGACAGCGGGGTTTGATTGTAGTGTGTCACAGGAAAAAAACATTCAAAAACGTTGTTTTGACCCCAGTGAGAGCCATTCAGAGACTGCGAATAGTTCTCACTGCGGTGCCTGCACACATCATGTAATAAAGCAAGCCTGTGCTTTGTGGTCATTTCACGGACGACACATCTAAGAACCAATGATACTTGGCCAAGCACCACGAGTACCCGAGCACCCTGATGCTTGATCGAGTATCAAGTAATGGCGAGCACGCTTGCTCAACACTAGAAACCATCTAACTTAAAGGAGTTGGAGCAGTTTTGTCTTGAGCAATGGGCAAATTCCAGTGGCAAGATGTGGAAAACTCATAGGTACTTATCCAAAGCGACTTGCAGCTGTAATTGCTGCAAAAGGAGGCTCTAAAAAGTACTGATTTTAGGGGGATGAATAGTTATGCACACTGACGTTTTTAGATATTTTGTCGCATTTGTTGTTTGCTCCCCAATAAAAAAAAACCAAATGTTCACAATTGTAGACATGTTCTGCACATGAACTGGTGCAAACCCTAAAAAAAAGTTAAATGCCAGGTTGTGAGGTAGCAAAACACAAAAAATGCCAAAAGAGGTGAATAGTTTTGCAAGGCACTGTAGATCCCTTATTACCAATTTTTGGCTTACTGAATATATTGAACTAAGCTCACCAGCCTGTGTGTGGCATACATCTCTTGTTGCCCTGATATTTATCTACTCATGAGCAGTATATATTTAATGCATAGCTAAGAAAGAACATGTTTTTTAAGGTTCTTCTTTTGTTTGACCCCTTTATCTTTCGTGCAAATGATCTATGACCTTTAATAATGCGTCAGCGCTCAAAACGTACGGTAATTATGCAGAGCAGCCAAAGCCACGCCCCCACAGAACCCTGTGAGCCACGCCCACTTGTCAGAAATAAAGATGAGCAGCAAATAAAAATGTCCAGCTCTCTGGAACCAATTGGCAGATTTTTGAGAAAGCAAAAAAAAAAAAAACATAATACTCAGGAGAGCAGCGGAAATAAACATAAGCGCATAATCTGGCCACATCTGACCTGGTGGCAGGTCCTCTAAATGTAGAAAAGCATCTAAATTATTGGAAAAATACAACATGAGAAATTACAAATGGATAAATAGAACAATTCCTAAATCTGCCGGCCCAATCACATGGATGTGTCATGGATGAATCATGGCAAGTGATGTTACTATGACTTTAGAGACTACAAATTAGTGCTCCCAGAGGCCTCAAAGTATCATGTGCCAATTATAATACTGCGGGCTGCAGGGGGTTTGTTCTTTTAATAAAAAAAAACAGGGAAAGTGTGGGGGGAGTGTTTTGGATTTTTTTTCTTTTCACTTACTAGGTTAGTAATGGGGATGTCTGATAGACTCCTCTCCATTACTAACACCAGGGCTTGATGCCAGCTGCCACTGCACAGCTGACGTCAACCCCATCTATCATTACCACGATTGCCACTGCATCTGGGGCAATCGGGAAGAGCCAAGGAGAATCACCAGAATTCACTCATCTAATATAATGCGCCCCTTCTGGGGCGGCAGCAAGCAGCCATTTTATACGCTGGGAAAAGCCCAATAACCATGGACCTTCCCAGCCTGAAAATCAGACCTCAGCTGTCTGCTTTACCTTTGCTGGTTATCAAAAATAGGGGGGATCCAATGTCTTTTGTTTCATTTATTTAATTTTTAATCCTAAAAAGCTGTCCAATAAGCTCCACCGGGTGCAGTTTTATTCTATGTCATGGGGATATGCAATTATATCTCTGTCTGTCCTTATCTATATCTAATATCTATATCTATCTATTATCTATCTCTATATTTATTGGTGTCTAAAAACGGTAGAAAATCACAGGTGAAAAACCCATGGAAAAAAATGCATCGAAAACACAACAAAAAGTGCATTTTTGCTTCTGCGTTTTTCCTGTCTGAAACACAAGGTTAAGCACTAACCCCTGACAAAGCCGCTGTGCATGGCGACACGCGTAGGGTCTTCTCTACCTCCACCCCCAGGTCTATTTGGTCTTCCTGTAGCCACTTGTGCCTCTCAATTTCCTTCCCTGGAGCTACCAGGTTCTTATTACTTGGCCTGTGTGTGCTGTCTCGGGCTCAGCCTTATCTGGCTCTGGGCTTATCATCTACTATTTGTACTGTTACTCTCTACCACACCATATAGCATATCCACCGAGTCCTCTTGGTGGATTTTTGCTTTTGATTAGTGCACCTATCATGCACAGGAGCTTTTTATATGCAATTGTTGTGCTTACTATAATTTATTGAAGGTGGCTTTTGTATCCTGGCCATCTATTTTACTCTGGTCCTCCGGTTTATGTGTTCAGGTTATTGTGGTTTGTTATTCTTGATTACTACAGGTTCCCCTTTATACAATTGCATTGCTTATTAGGGCAGTTTATCTGTTGTGGACTTTATAGACTTGGGGTGTGGGGGTTGTTTTCTATTTTAAATGTTTTTATCATTGTTTGTGGTTGCCCTATTTGTAATAAAATGCTTTTGATATTAAATATGTAAAATTATTGCCTTATTTCTTCTCGGTGTGCACATGTGTTAGTGCAGAGCCCTCTTTCTTGTGTCTGGTATCAGAAGACAGAGCAGCTCCAGTTCTGAGCATTTCCAGCCGCCTGCTGCCGACGTCAGCATCAAGAACAGCTGATCGGTGGGGGTGAGCGGTGTCGGACCCCGACTGTTCAAATATTGATGACCTATTCCAAGGATAGGCCATCAACGTAACAGTGGTGGACAACCCCTTTAGCACTAGAAGCCCCAGAAATTTCGAGCTCCCCCCTGAAGTCCCGAAAGAGGGTCAAATGACCCTTAGTCCAAACTGAATAGAAGTAACTAGAAACTAAATGGCTAAACTCAATGGAAAACAACAACCTCCTGTGGTGCGACAGTAATGGCCTTAATTACAGAACAAAAGACGGTGATTATGGGATGTTAGCTAAAATCCTTCAGGTCATTTGACCCGTCTCTAGGTTCCAGGTAGAAATGTTTAATGACCCCTCTCTGGGACTTCTAGTGTTAATATTAGGTTTTAAATCTCTCTACAAAAAAAGCATTTTAACCTTAAAAAAAAAAAAAAGTCTCCCATGCGGATTTTAACCGTTTACAGCACATAACTAATTTCCTCTAGAGAACAATATTTTTTTTGGGCCATAGCTTTGATTATGTGAGTTCATAAATGCAAAATTAATGTACTGGCATGAGGCTCTGTGTGGAGATAGAGGACGAAGATACATAATGGAAATCTGGGTGCCAGTAATGCATTCAACTATAAACATAATAAACCATTAGGCTTTGTTCACACGTTGCTTTTTACTGCTTTTTTTTTTCCAGCAGCCAAAACCTGCTCTTTTGGCTGTAAAAAAAAAAGTTGCTTACAAAAAAGCAGGTTTTGCTGCGTTTTTTGCTTTTTTTTTTGCTGCATTTTTGGTGTAGATCATATGCGTCATTTGTCTACAGTACGTTTAATAAAGTTAGATTCTGTCACCAAAAAAGCAGCAAAATCGCAGTCGCTTTCTTTTGCACTCTCTCATTGCTGTCTATGGTGGAAAAAAAAAAAGCGCTGTAAAAATGCTGAAAGAATTGACGAGCTGCAGATTTAGAAAACGCAGCAGTTTCCAATTCAGTCAGGATTAAAAAAAAAGAGCAATCGTGTACAGATTCCTAAGATCTTATAACTTTTGCTGGTACTGTAAAAAGCAGCTTTTCATTTGCATAAAACAACGCAATGTGTGAACACTGCCTTTGATGCATGGTTTGCAAATCAGATTTAAATAAAAAATTCTTTTTTTGCCACTGGATTTCAACAGTAGAAATACCGTATTTTTCGCTTTATAAGACGCACTTTTGTTCCCCCAAATTTTGAGGGAAAGTAGGAGTTGCGTCTTATAAACCAAATATATGGGGGGGGGGGGTGTACACACATTTTATATATATATATATATATATATATATATATATATATATATATATATATATATATATATATATATATATATATATATATATATATATATATATATATATCCAGAAAAGAAAGAGAGTCGCACTCCGCAAGGATCTCACTTTTGTTCCATCTTTAATTCATGAAGACACGTAGAACAAGTGGTGCACCGGGATTTCTATATTTCTATTACCTCAACATATATATATATATATATATATATATATATGTGTGTATATATGTATGTATACATACACACACACACATACTGCAGGGTCCGCTCTGGAGCGGTGCTGGGAGCAGGTGAAAGCTGCGGGCGGCAGCGTTAGATCTCCTGCTCCCGCTCATATAATATGCACAGCCGCTGTCCATCAGCGTGGTGCTGAAACCGCATCGCGCTGATGGGCTGGGGCAGCAGGGCATATTATATCTGCCTGTGCTCCCTTTGATAGCACATGATCCCCCCTGTGTTAAATATGGCCCCCATACTGCTGCCCATAGTAAAATAAAAAAATCTTTACTTACCTCCAGCGCTGATCTCCCGGTCTCCTGCTGCTGCTGTCTGTGATAAGGCACGCAGAGATGATATCACTCTGCCGTGCCGATCACATGACCGGCAGCAAGAACCAGGAAGTGGAGGAGGACTCGGACCTCAACCCCACGGAGGGAGACACAGGGATTACAGCGCTCAGAAGGTAAGGAAAGAGTGTTTTATTTTATTATAGGCAGCAGTATGGGGGGCATATCTAACACAGGGGAGATGTGCCATCTATAGGAACCATGGGCAGCAGTATGGGGGGCATATCTAACACAGGGGAGGTGTGCCATCTATAGGGACCATGGGCAGCAGTATGGGGGCCATATCAAACACAGGGGAGGTGTGCCATCTATAGGGGCCATGGGCAGCACAGGGGGACGTGTCCCAACACAAGGGGGCTATATTCAATATAAGGGGGCCATATCCAGATTGAGGGGGGCTAATTTTAGGATGGGGGGCTATGAGGGACATATACCCTATATGATTTGTTAGACGGACACTGGCATAAGATGGACCCCATTTAACATTAAAAAAAATAATTCTCTCTTCCTTCACCAAATTTGGGGGTGCGTCTTATAATCAGGTGTGTCTTATAAAGCGATAAATACGGTACTTTTTAATGTTTTCAAAATCACAACAAAAAGGGATTATCGGGAATATCCAACTATCGTGTGTAATAGGTGACATCAAGGATCTTGGGGCTGTGACTGGTCGTGATGGTCAAGAGGTTAGCTAGATTGTGACTAATGCAGATAGAGAGCAGCAAGGAAAAATGGAAATTCAAGAGCAAAAACAAATGGTTTTATTTTTTTTTTATGCCATTAACTGCTTTTAGACATACAGTGCCTTACGAAAATATTCGGCCCCCTTGAATTTTTCAACCTTTCCCCACATTTTAGGCTTCAAACAAAAGGATAAAATTTTAATGTTATGGTGAAGAATCAACAACAGGTGGGACACAATTGTGAAGTTGAACGAAATTTGTTGCTTATTTTAATTTTTTTTTAAAAATAATAAACTGAAAAGTGGTGCGTGCAATATTATTCGTCCCCTTTACTTTCAGTGCAGCAAACTCACTCCAGAAGTTCATGGAGGATCTCTGAATGATCCAATTTTGTCCTAAATGACTGATGATGATAAATATAATCCACCCGTGTGTAATCTAGTCTCCATATAAATGCACCTGCTCTGTGATAGTCTCAGTGTTCTGTTTAAAGCACTGATAGCATCATGAAGACCAAGGAACACAACAGGCAGGTCCATGATACTGTTGTGGAGAAGTTTAAAGCTGGATTTGGTTACAAAAAGGTTTCCAAAACTTTAAACATCCCAAGCGATCATATTGAAATGGAAGGAGTATGATACCACTGCAAATCTACCAAGACCCGGCCGTCCATCCATACTTTCATCTCAAACAAGGAGAAAACTGATCAGAGATGCAGCCAAGAGGCCCATGATCACTCTGGATGAACTGCAGAGATCTACAGCTGAGGTGGGAGAATCTGTCCATAGGACAACAATCAGTTATACACTGCACAAATATGGCCTTTATGGAAGAGTGCCAAGGAGAAATCCATTTCTCAAAGATATCCATAAAAAGTGTTGTTTAAAGTTTGCCACAAGCCACCTGGTAGACACACCACACATGTGGAAGAAGGTGCTCTGGTCAGATGAAACCAAAATCAAACTATTTGGGCACAATGCCAAACGATATGTTTGGCGTAAAAGCAACACAGCTCATCACCCTAAACACACCATCCCCAGTGTCAAACATGGTGGTGGAAGCATCATGGTTTGGCCCTGCTTTGCATCAGCAGGGACAGGTAAGATGGTTAAAATTGATGGGAAGATGGATAGAGCCAAATACAGGACCATTCTTGAAGAAAACCTGTTGGAGTCTGCAAAAGACCTGAGACTGGGATGGAGATTTGTCTTCCAACAAGACAATGATCCCAAACATAAAGCAAAATCTACAATGGAATGGTTCACAAATAAACGTATCCAGGTGTTAGAATGGCCAAGTCAAAGTCCAGACCTGAATCCAATCGAGAATCTGTGGAAAGAGCTGACAACTGCTGTTCACAAACGCTCTCCATCCAACCTCACTCAGCTGCAGCTGTTTGTAGAGGAAAAATGGGCAAGAATTTCAGTCTCTCGATGTGCAAAACTGATACACATACCCCAGCCGACTTGCAGCTGTAAACGCAGCAAAAGGTGGCGCTACAAAGTATTAACTTAAAGGGGACGAATATTGCACACGCCAATTTTCAATTATTTATTTAAAAAAAACAAGTTTAAAATAAGCAATACATTTCGTTCACCTTCACAATTGTGTCCCACTTGTTGATTCTTCACCATAACATTAACAGTTTTATCTTTATGTTTGAAGCCTGAAATGTGGGAAAAATAATTTCGCAAGGCACTGTATTCATGTGGATCATGGAAAACCCCTTTAACTTTAAAACTGCTCAAAAAAATAAAGGGAACACTTAAACAACAAAATGGTATTTTAGTGTTCCCTTTATTTTTTTTTGAGCAGTATATAAGTTATTACTTTGTAAAATGTAACTACGGCACATACAGGTGCATCTTAATAAACTAGAATATCATCAAAAAGTTAATTTCAGTAATTCAATACAAAAAAGGGAAAAACATATGAGTATTATGTAGAGACATTACAGAGTGATCTATTTCAAGTGTTTATTTCTGTTAATGTTGATGATTATGGCTTACAGCCAATGAAAACCCAAAAGTCATTATCTCAGAAAATTAGAATATTACTGTAAATGAGATCAACTGAAAAAATTATTTTAAACTCAGAAATGTTGGCACCTACTGAAAAGTCTGTACAGTAAATGCCTCAATACTTGGTCGGGCTCCATTTGCATGAATTACTGCATCACTGCGGCGTGGCATGGAGGCGATCACCCTGTGGCACTGCTGAGGAGTTATGGAAGCCCAGGTTGCTTTGATAGCAGCCTTTAGCTCGTCTACATTGTTGGGTCTGGTGTCTCTCATCTTCCTCTTGACAATACCCTATAAATTCTCCATGGGGTTTAGGTCAGGCGAGTTTGCTGGCCAATCAAGCACAATGATACTGTGGTTATTAAACCAGATATTAGTACTTTTGGCAGTGTGGACAGGTGCCAAGTCTTGCTAGAAAATGAAATTTCCATCTCCAAACAGCTTGTCAGCAGAGGGAAACATGAAATGCTCTAAAATTTCCTGGTAGATGGCTGCGCTGACTTTGGTCTTGATAAAACACAGTGGACCTACACCAGCAGGTGACATGGCTGCCCAAACCATCACTGATTGTGGAAACTTCACACTAGAGCTCAAGCAGCTTAGATTGTGGCCTCTCCACTCTTCCTCCAGACTCTGGGACCGCGATTTCCAAATGAAATGCAAAATTTACTTTCATCTGAAAACAACACCTTGTACCACTGAGCAACAGTCCAGTTCTTTTCCTCCTTGGTAAGACGCTTCTGGCATTGTCTATTGGTCATGAATGGCTTGACACAAGGAATGTGACACTTGTAGCCCATGTCCTGGATACGTCTGTGTGTGATGGATCTTGAAGCACTGACTCCAGCAGCAGTCCACTCCTTGTGAAACTCCCCCAAACTTTTGAATGGCCTTTTCTTAACAATCCATTCCAGGCTGCGGTTATCCCGGTTGCACTTTTTCCTTCCACTGTTCAACTTTCCATTAATATGCTTGGATACTATGTGAACAGCCAGCTTCTTTAGCAATGACCTTTTGTGGCTTACCTTCTACAGAGTGTGTCAGTGACTGCCTTCTGGACATCTGTCAAGTCAGCAGTCTTCCCCATGATTGTGTAGCCTCCTGAACCAGACTAAAGGCCGCTTTACACGCTACGACATCGCTAAAGCTAAAGCGATGTCGTTGGGGTCACGGATTTTGTGACGCACATCCGGCCGCGTTAGCGATGTTGTTGCATGTGACACCTACTAGCGATTTTGAATCGTTGCAAAAACATTCAAAATCGCTAACATCCTCCCCTAATCTCAATTATCGTTGCTGCTGCAGCTACGATGTTGTTCGTCGTTCCTGCGGCAGCACTCATTGCTGTGTGTGACACCGTAGGAACGAGGAACCTCACCTTACCTGCGTCCCGCCAGCAATGAGAAAGGAAGGAGGTGGGTGGGATGTTCGGTCTGCTCATCTCCGCCCCTCCGCTTTGATTGGGTGGCCGCTTAGTGACGTCGCTGTGATGCCGAACGAAGCGCCCCCTTAGAAAGGAGGCGGTTCGCCGGTCATAGCGACGTCGCTATGCCGGTAAGTAGTCTGACGGGTCCGAGCGATTTTGTGCACCACGGGCAGCGATATGCCCGTGACGCACAAACGATGGGGGCGGGTACACACGCTAGCGATCTCGCTAGCGAGATCGCAGCGTGTATAGCAGCCTTAAGGGACCATTTTAAACGCTTAGGAAGCCTTTGCAGATGTTTTATGGTAATTAGTCTAATTTTCTGAGATAATGACTTTTGGGTTTTCATTGGCTGTAAGCCATAATCATCAACATTAAGGCTATGTGCGCACTAGGCCGTTTTACCCGCGGATTTACCTGCGGTTTTGCTGCGGAAATTTCTTGACAAATGTTTGAAATCTTTCTGCAGACATTCCCCAGCAAAACCTATAGGAAAAAAAAAAAATAGCTGTGCGCACGCTGCGTTTTTTTCGCAAGAAAATTCTTTAAGATTTTCTTGAGAACATTTCTTGAGAAAATGTGCATGTCACTTCTTTTCCGCAGGTACCTGCGGAATACCCCCGGTATTTCAGTCCATTCACTGTAATGTAATCGCAAAATACCGGGGGTATACCGCAGGTAGCAAATTATGTGCGGTATACCCCCGGTATAGCCACGATTTACCTACGGTAATGCTCATCGCTGCCTGCGGTTTTGCAGGAAGTGATGTCATTATGCCAGGAAGAGGAAGCGGAGCAGAGTAAACACAGACGTCACACTCCCTGGACGCCGCACAGAAGCACTTCCGTGTGACGTCCGGCGGGTGCCCGTGCAGTCTGTGTCCCGCTCCGGCCCCACCGCTGCCTGCCCTGCAGTGTGTCAGTGTCTACCCGCAGTATCAGCAGCTTGTCACCCTGCAGCGCAGGCAGACACTGACACCCTGCAGTGCTGGCAGCCGCGGGGATGACGGGCGCTGCTGTCAGGAGGTGAGATGAGATCATTACCTGCTGTGACGATCTCCTGCCTCCTGGCGTCACCGCGGTCACTGCCGTCTATGCCCGTCTTGCGAGCGGCCCAAGACTGTCACTAGCGGTGAAGTCACGGGCTCTCGCGATACTGCTGACAACGCGGCGGGCATAGAAGGCAGTGACAGCGCTGATGGCAGGACTGCAGGAGATCATCACAGTAGGTAATGATCTCATCTAACCTCCTGATGGCAGCGCTCGGCATCCCCTGCAGTGACCTGGGCTGACCTATTGATGTTAGCTCAGGTCACTGCATTACTCTCCCAGCCAATGGGGAACATTCTGTTCTTCATTGAATGGGACAGTGACTATGGTATGGATCGCCGTGGACCCCCCCCCCCCTTATTGGATTACGCCGGACGTGGAATTGATTGTTCTTTTCAATAAATTGATGAAAGAAGGAATGTGGGGAGTGTTTTTTCAAATAAAACTTTTTTTGTTGTCTATTTTTTATTTCTTACTGACTGGGTTTGGTGATGTCGGGTATCTGATAGACGCCTGACGTCACTAACCCCAGGGCTTGATGCCAGGTGACATTACACATCTGGCATCAACCCCATATATTACCTCGTTTGCCAACGCACCAGGGCAACGGGATGAGTTGGGACGAAGTGCCAGGATTGGCACGTCTAATGGATGCGCCACTTCTGGGGCGGCTGCGGCCTGCTATTTTTAGGCTGGGGAGTGTCCAATAACAGTGGACCTCCCTAGTCTGAGAATATCAGACCACAGCTGTCCGCTTTACCTTGGCTGGTGATCCAATTTGGGGGGGACCCCACGTTTTTTGTTTTAAATTATTTATTTAATGTAAAATAACAGCAAGGGGTCCCCTCTGTTTTGTATTACCAGCCAAGGTAAAGCTGCCAGCTGTGGTCTGCAGGCTGCAGCCATCTGCTTTACCCTAGCTGGCTACAAAAGATGGGGGGACCTCACGTGGTTTTTTTTTTTAATTATTTATTTATTTTTTGGCTAAATACAAGGCTATGCACCCTTTAGTGACACATGAAAGTCACTAAAGGGTGCCAGCTTAGAAAATGCAGGGGGTGGGACATTATATAGGTCTTTCTCATGTATCTATCTATTCATCTATCCATCTTTCCCTCTATCCATTATCTGTCTGTCTATCGATTATCTATCTATTATCTTTATTATTTATTGCAGTAGTTACAGCATAAAAAAACGCAGGGATCAACCTGCGGGAAAACTGCGGTAAAAACGCATGCGTTTTTCCCACGGATTTGGTGCGTTTTTTACCGCAGGTGCGGTAATCTTCAACTCCCAGAAGTTTCTCAAGAAATTTTCTTAAGAAAAATCACTTTTCTAGTGCGCACATAGTCTTACAGAAAAAAACAGTTGAAATAGATCCCTCTGTATGTAATGACTCTATATATGTTTCCCTTTTTGAATTGAATTAGATATAATTTAAATTTTTGATAGAATTCTAATTTAAAGAGATGCACTTGTACAACCTGTCAAATCAAACCAGCAAAAATGTACAAATGAAATAAAACATCATATAATAAAAGGGACTGAATGTGAAAAGAAGAAAAAAAAAAGTCACTGATTTCAGTTCACGTAGTACCGTATTTTTCGGACTATAAGACGCACTTGTTTTCCCCAAAATGTTGGGGGAAAGTGGGGGTGCGTCTTATGGTCTGAATGTAGGGCTGAGGGGAATGAGGGTGCTGCGGTGGAGCGGGTCATCGGGGGCATGAGCAGGCTGCAGCAGCCTGCTGTGACCACGTGGGCCCGCTCATTCCATATGCACGCCCATCCTCCTGCCCATCTCTCAGCGCTGAAGCTGGCGCTACAGGTGGGCGGGGATGTGCGCATAGTAAACAGCCAGCTCGCGTGATCACCCCTGGCAACTACAGTCTGGAGTGATCGTGTGCGGCTGTATTCACTGCTCCCCGCGCATCATCATCAGCGTGGGGTGCAGTGAATCAATGTACTCACCGTTCCCCTGCAGCACCGCGATGGCCTCCTTTCTGCCGGCCGCGGCTGTATGGAAACTAACGGTGCTCACAGCGATGACGTCACCGCTGTGCGCACGTGTCCACACAGTCGCACCGGCAGACAGGAGGACATAGCGATGCTGCAGGGATCGTGGCCGGCTCAACACAGCACTGCTGGCAGACAGGAGGAGGAGCGACGCTGCGTGCAGCAAGGAAAGGTGAGTGTAAACGTTTTTTGTTTTTTTTTTGTGTGCCCCAGGATGCAGGACATAGCAGGATGATGGGGGTATATGAGCAGGATGATGGGGGTATATGAGCAGGATGATGGGGGTATATGAGCAGGATGATGGGGGTATATGAGCAGGATGATGGGGGTATATGAGCAGGATGATGGGGGTATATGAGCAGGATGATGGGGGTATATGAACAGGATGATGGGGGTATATGAGCAGGATGATGGGGGTATATGAGCAGGATGATGGGGGTATATGAGCAGGATGATGGGAGTATATGAACAGGATGATGGGAGTATATGAACAGGATGATGGGGTATATGAGCAAGATGATGGGGGTATATGAGCAGGATGATGGGGGTATATGAGCAGGATGATGGGGGTATATGAGCAGGATGATGGGGGTATATGAGCAGGATGATGGGGGTATATGAGCAGGATGATGGGGGTATATGAGCAGGATGATGGGGGTATATGAGCAGGATGATGGGGGTATATGAGCAGGATGATGGGGGTATATGAGCAAGATTATGGGGGTATATGAGCAAGATGATGGGGGTATATGAGCAAGATGATGGGGGTATATGAGCAAGATGATGGGGGTATATGAGCAAGATGATGGGGGTATATGAGCAAGATGATGGGGGTATATGAGCAAGATGATGGGGGTATATAGCAGGATGGGGCTATACCAGGATGAGGGACATATATATACACAAGGCAGGAGGATCATTAGCAGGATGGGGTACCTTATTAGAGAATTTGGGGACATTACCCCCATAACAGTGTCAGCAGCAGATCCTCGCCCCATAACAACGTGTCATGACCACAATTTTTGCTTAAAATTTTAATTTCCTATTTTCCTTCTCTAAAACCAAGGAGCGTCTTATGGTCCAGTGCGTGTTAGGCTATGTGCGCACGTGTGCGCTCTACACCGCACCTAAAAGGTGCGCTTCAGAGCGCAGCTGAAAAGCTCCGTTCTGAAGCGCATGGTGCCGGCAGAGAACGTGCGCTCTGCATGCTGCCTCTCCCTATAGAAAGCATGCAAACCGCACGGAAAAAGTGACATGTCACTTCTTAGAACGCAGCGATTCGGGCAGCAGCCGAATCGCTGCGTTCTAATATGCCACGTGCGCACGGCCCCTGCACAATCTCCATAGACTGTGCAGGGAACGCAGGACGCATGCAGTTACGCTGCGCTGCAGATCGCAGCGTAACTGCATGTAATACGCACACGTGCGCACATAGCCTGATAGTCCGAAAAATACAGTAATCTGTCCCTGCCGGTCTCAGCTCACACTTGAGTCTTTGCTCACTTTATCACCAGAGATGATGATTATTTCTTGCACGGTATCGCCTATCCATACAGACTCACAACTGCTCCATCAAGTTTCGGTTCCGATTTACAGGCCAGCAGACTACGCCATCCAGGCTGTAGAAAGGCAATGAAAATCTCAAACAAAACAGCCCCAAACATAAAAGCCGCTATATATATATTAATGTAATCACTAGTGGGAGTTTTATGATAAATCAGCATGGAAGCTGCGGTAATTGGGAATCCCACATCTTCCCTGACAAACTCATCAGCAGACACGAGCTGTTACATGACAGTCTGTAATCTGCCTCCGGAAGGCACAAAAATCAGAATGGAGGGTTGCTTTAAATATTCTGAAATATTTACTGGGAACATTATTCATGTCTCCAATTCGCTAAATAGTCACAAAAACTATTTGTACTAGACTTTTACTGATGAGGCTATGTTCACATGTTGCATTTGTGATGCTTTTTTCTGCAGGAAAAACCTGCTGTCTTTGCAGTAAAGAAGCTGGTTACGAAATGCAGGTTTTGCAGCTTTTTTATTGCAGTTTGTGACATTTGTCTACTGTACATGTTTAATAAAGTTACTTTTATTGACCAAAAATGCAACACAAATCACAAGAAATAACAAGATACATAAATAATAAAATTATGATATTAGTTATAACTAAGGATGATCGAATACCTCAATTATTCGTCTTCGCGAATATCCGACGAACAGGTTGCCGCTATGCGAATATTTGATGCGCAATGCAAGTCTATGGGAAGCCCGAATAGTTCCGAATAGTTGTTATTCGGGTTTCCCATAGACTTACATTACGCATCGAATATTCGCGAATAGCAGCGACCTATTCTGCAAATATTTGTGAAGCCGAATATTTGTGGGATTCGATCATCCCTAGTTATAACATTTTTATTAGGCTTTCACACATCCGGTTTTAGCAGAGCCGGCCAACCCGGCTCTAAAACCTATGCAACGGATGCGGCGACAAAACCGCATCCTTTGCATAAGTTTTTGACATGCGGCCCGTCCGGTTTTTGCCGCTTGCGGCAGGCTACTGAGCATGCGCATTGAAAAAAACGCATGCGGCGGCCGGATGCAGTGTTTGCCACAGGACACCACATGCGGCGTCCATAGGAATGCATTGCAAATCGCGCCGCATCGGCCGGATGCGGCGCGATGCGTTTTTTTTTGCCGGACAAAAATTGTGCCAGGCAACGTTCCATCCGGCTGCCGCATCGGCTAAATCTGCTGCATGCGGCGAAAACCGGACGGAACGCAAGCCCATGCGGCACAATATGGCACTAATGTAAGTCTATGCAAAAAAAACGCAGCCAGCGGCAAAAAAAAACGGTTGCGTTTTTTCTGCAAAGCGCCGGATTGTGCCGCCCAGGAAAAACCGGATGTGTGAAAGCAGCCTTATAGACAAGGCAGCGTTTTTCCATCCCTGCTGACAAACCTGCCACTAATTTTGGAAATAGAAAACCCTTTAAGATCTCTAAAAAAAAACAGGTTTGATCATCTACCAAACTAATTTTTCATTTACTTAACTGACTTACATAATCTAATCAAACAATCAAAACAACAAAAAATAAAGCGAAAAAGCCAAAGAATCTCCAGGTCTCCTCCCACTCTCACATGATTAAAAAAAGGGGGGAACTAAGCAATACCGCAGTCACAAATCCATGCCTTTAATATCTATAATAAATAGCTAAAACTATTAAATGCATGCCTTTCAATAAATATTGTCACTTAAAACTTCATTCATCTGCATCTGAGGTGTTAGATCATTTGGTCTTCATAAGGCCACCTTGATGAGATGCAGGAGGAAAAAAAAAGGGAAAGCTGCATAGTATCGTATAAATACAGTAAGAGCACACCCGATATATATGGTAACAAGATATAATTAGGGAACCAAAAATGGCACTGACAAACAAACATGTTAAAAACAATTAAAAAGTCAAGAAAATCAAAAGACAGGACAGATATAATAATCCAAATAAATCCCAACACACACTAGGCACAAAAAGATAAATGGATGTAAATAATATCCGTGAGATTGAAAATATAAAAAATAAATAGGTATATACCTAGGGTTATACAGTGTATATGTATCATTCCATTAGAGGGCAAAAATCCAGCACGGAATCCAGCTAAGGCTATGTGCGCACTGAGCATTTTTCGGGTGCATTTTTGGGCTCAAAACTACATGACTTTTCTTCCCCAGCAAAGTCTAGGAGTTTTCACTTTTGCTGTCCGCACACAATTTTTTGTTAGCTGCGTTTTTAAGCTTAAAAAAAAAATGGACATGTCAATTCTTTCCTGCATTTTTCACCCATGCAATGCATTGGTGAAATAAAGTGCCTGGTGGATGGAGCCCCACGTGTATCACTACCTCTCTAGTTTCATCAAGGTTCACTCAGGTGACCCCCTGATGAAGCTACAGAAGTAGCGACACACGAGAAGCACAATCCACCAGGCACTTTTTTATTAATTAACCTGATTATAACAGTTTCTACCATTACATTTTAATTTCTCGTGTTGTTTTTTAGCTTAAAGAGGTTAGCCACTACTTTTACATTGATGGCCTATTCTTAGAAGTACTTTGCACACTACGACATCGCAAGCCGTTGCTTGCAATGCCGAGCGCAATAGTCCCCGGCCCCGTTGCAGCTGCGATCTCTTGTGATAGCTGCCGTAGCGAACATTATCGCTACGGCAGCTTCACATGGACTTACCTGCCCTGCTACGTCGCTCTGGCCGGCGAACTGCCTCCTTCCTAAGGGGGCGGGTCGTGCGGCGTCACAGCGACGTCACACGGCAGGCGGCCAATAGAAGCGGAGGGGCGGAGATGAGCGGGACGTAAACATCCCGCCTACCTCCTTCCTTCCGCGTAGCCGGTGTAAGCCGCAGGTAAGGCGATGTTCCTCGCTCCTGCAGCCTCCACACACAGCGATGTGTGCTGCCGCAGTAACAAGGAACAACATCGTAACATCGGTCCTTCCGAAATTATGGAAATGACCGACGCTACACAGATGATACGATTTCAACGCTTTTGCGCTCGTTAATCGTATCAAAAACGATTTACACACTACAATATCGACAGCGACGCCGGATGTGCATCACTTTCGATTTGACCCCAACAACATCGCACCTGCGATGTCGTAGTGTGCAAAGTACCCCTTAGAATAGGTAATCAATGTCTAATCAGCAGGGATCCGACACCCTGCGCCCCCGCCGATCAGCAGCTCTCGATGGCAGCGGCAGCAGCAGATGGCCGGACATTTTCAGTTCTGGAGCTGCTCCATCTTCTGAGGGTATGTGCACACGATCCACACGCTGCATCCTGGCCGCATTTGGGTCTTTGCCTGTGGAGACGCTATATTTGTCAGCTTACAACACAGCGGTCCGTGCCCATAATCATGGTTCGGGGTGCTGCTGAGTTTCAGTGTTCTCCCAGCTATAACGCTCGCATCTCCGCAAGCATGAATTGACATGCTGTGGCTCGGAAAGCCAAGCCACATGTCAGTTTACGCTGTGAAAGAAAAGAAGCACAATAGGCATTGGATTGCTATAAATCTCATCCACTGTTCTTCTATTGTGCAATGTAGTGTTTTGGAAGCAGGGAAAACATGATAAGTCCAAAATGCTGCGATTCCTGATCATGGACACGTACCTAAATAGTATCCATAGCCAGGTACTACACATCCGCCTACTATTCAAACCAATAAGAGGCGGATGTGCAGTACCCGTCTGCGGCCATCAGCAGAAGACAGAGCAGCTCCGGAACTGAGCATTTCCGGCGTCCTGCTGCTACTGCCGGAACCGTGAACATCTGATTGGCAGGGGTGCGGGATGTCGGAACCCCGCTCGACAAACATATAAACTATTCTAAGGATAGATCATCAATGTTTAAGTAGTGGATAACCCTTTAAGGCTAAGTTCACACTTCCGTTGTATTGCATCAGTCACATGTGTCGCTTGACGCATGTGACTGATGCGCTGTACAACGGATGACAAAGAACAGAATTCTTTGTCGGATTCTGTTGTGTGCGGGGGGCGGAGCCGAGCGGGGCCGTGGCATTCAGTACGTCAGTGCCGCGGGGACTGCAGGACAGGTGAGTGTGAGTGTGAGTGTGAGTATGTATACATGCAGTGTTCGGGGTGGGTGGACGTCAGTGCCGCAGGGACTGCAGGACAAGTGAGTGTAAGTGTGTGTGTGTGTGTGTGTGTGTGTGTGTGTGTGTGTGTGTGTGTGTGTGTGTGTGTGTGTGTACATGCTGAGTGCGGGAGGGTGCGGAGCCGAGCGGTGAAGTGTCTGGCTCCGTGCACAGCCAGGGTAAATATCGGGTAAAAGCAAAGCACTTTTTGCTTGGTTACCGGATATTTATCTTGGTTACCAGCATACACCGCTGAGCGCGGGCTCCCTGCACATGTAACCAGTGTAAATACCGGGTAACTAACCAAAGCACGTTGCTTAGTAACCCGATGTTTATCCTGGTTACCTGTGCGGGGAGCCAGAGAGCGCATGCGCAGCGAAATCCAACGGATTCCACTGCACAAAAAACGTTACAGGCTGCGTTGCTCCCGCCCGGCGGTCAGTCAAAAAACGACTGACCGCGACGCAGCGGATGCAACGCAGCATCATCAGTCACAATCCGTCGCCAATAGAAGTCTATGGGGAAAAACTGGAATCCTGCAAAATATTTTGCAGGATACCGTAATTCCTCAAGGCGACGGATTGTGACTGATACAAAACAACGGAAGTGTGAACTTAGCATAAAATAATAATTTACTTAAAAACTGATACATATATACTCTATAACCTTGGGTATATTACTACTTATTTGCTATATTGTTTTCAGTTTCAGAGGTATCATTTACATCCCTTTATTTTTTTTGTGCCTGTGTGTGGGGTTTAGTTGGGTTATTATATCCATCCTGTCTTGATTTTCTTGACTTTTTCATTGTATTTAACGCTTTTGATAGTTGCTGTTTAGTTACTTGAATAAATGATGTCTTATTACCGCATATTGCGTGTGCCCTTGTATATTCTGTAACTTTCCCTTTTTTTTCTCCTGCATCTCTCATTTTTGCACAGCTTTTGGAGGTTCAATGAATCGGGTGCCTTTTATGACACAGCTAATTTATAAAATGTGTAAGAAAACTTGCCAATTATTTCTTAAAATATATAATTTTAAAAAAAAAATTTTTAACAAAAATGGAATCTGGAGCTAAATCTACTGTAACGATTTCCATAAAATGATTGCACAACAGCAAAAAATGATAATAGATAACTTAACACTATGAAAGAAAAAAAAAATCAATATTTTTTTCTTACAAAGTTTCAAATGGTCTACTCTATACAGTATATGCTTCTTTACATCAAATACTAATATTGGTCAAATGGTAAGTAATGAATTGATGTGATAAATGTATAAATGTCTTATACAGAAGGTAATTTAGTGGATCTTTTCTTTCATCTTTACAGCAAAAGTATTAAAATGTCAAACTATAAATTTAGTGTCATATATATATATATATATATATATATATATATATATATATATATACATACACACACATATATATATACAGTGGGACCTTGCTTAACGAGAACAATCCATTCTGGTATTGCGCTTGTTAACCAAGTTACTTGTTACATAGGAAATCATTGCAATGCAGACAATTCGTTCCACAACTTGTTAAATGTCCCATTCTGTCATTCCACACATGCACAAACAAACACACACAAACACACAAGCACGCACGCACACACACACATTATATGCTCACCTTACCTTCCGTTGCATCGCCGGTCTCCTGGGACTTGCTGTTCTCCGGTACGGGCTGTGTATCAGGTTACCATAACGACGAGGGAGGAACTTCCGCTCCCAGAGACGCTTGCCTCTGATTGGCCAGTGTGCTGCCTTTGAGTAGCGGTGACAGGAAGTTCCTGCTTCGTCGCTATGGATGCCAATACACAGCCTGGAGTGGAGCGGAGCGGCGAACTACAGGACCCGGGAGGCCGGCGATGAAACGGAAGGTACACATATTATGCTCACCTTACCTTGCGTTCCACCGCCGGCCTCATGGTACTTGTAGTTCGCCGCGAGTACGTCGCGATGTACCCGGGAACTACAAGAACCATGAGGACAGCGGTGAAACGGAAGGTAAGCTGAGCATAATACTGTATGTGTGTGTGTGCATGTGTGTGTTTGTGTGGACTGCAAGATCAGGTCAGAGCGCGGTGGATGGACGGAACCGGAAGTGTGGGCGGTGAGAATATTGCTCGTACAGCAAAGCTTTCTCGTTACAAATTTACAGAAAGCTTTGCTTGTTAAGCGAATTCTCGTTAAGTGTATTACTCGTTAAGCGAGGCTCCACTGTGTGTGTGTATATATATATATATATATATATATATATATAAGCATAATTTCTTGATCATTAATGCATAATAATCAATCACCTCTGCAATATCCACTCATGTTCACTGTGGTTTTAAAAGTAAAGAAAATGTTTTTTTTTTATATTTTCTACATAAAATTAAAAATTGAAAATAATCATATTATAATCATCACTTAGGTGTTTCAGAAATCACATGCCAATAATGTGAATAGCCCCCAAGAGTCTTTAAATACAAAATGTCACAATGACAAAGGTTAACATCAGAGAATTGAAAACGTTCAACAATGTATGTGACCTATCAGAGAGTAAAAGAGAACGCATCAAACTTTAAGGATAAATCCACACCGACTACATCAGATGAGGACATGAAGAAGGAAATTTGTTTTGTCTGAAAGGAATTTGCCATTCTCATAAAATCTGACAAATCAACCAGTGAGAGTCAATGCCTTAAAGGACGTGCAAAGTGTTTTTATCTTCCAGATCAGTTATTAAAAATATGTTACAAGAGTTTTTTAATCTTTCCTTTGAGTGAATTTACAGAATAAGGTCTCAGGCATGAATCATTCATCCAATAAATTAAACATATGTGGAGCTCGTCTGAAAACTGAATTTTAATTGAACAATACCAGTTCTGTTTTCTGCTAAATTCATGCTAAAACAAAAAACTGTTCAATGACACAACACTTCAGTGCCAAATAATCATCAGAAGATGGGATAAAGCTTCCCAGTCAGCACATCAGCGCTGCGGAGCCGTCCACTCAGCAGCGCACAGCAAGGCGGCTCCAAGAACGGAGCAGGGCGTCCAGCACCGGCCCTCCTACAGCAAAGGCAGCACCTCCGCCGAGCACCGCGCTACACAAGCAGCGTAACCTACAGCACAGTCCATACAGCACCGCACTATTCTACAGCACAGTCCATACAGCACCGCACTATTCTACAGCACAGTCCATACAGCACCGCACTATTCTACAGCACAGTCCATACAGCACCGCACTATTCTACAGCACAGTCCATACAGCACACCACTATTCTACAGCACAGTCCATACAGCACCACACTATTCAACAGCACAGTCCATACAGCACAGCCCTATTCTACAGCACAGTCCATACAGCACCGCACTATTCTACAGCACAGTCCATACAGCACCGCACTATTCTACAGCACAGTCCATACAGCACCGCACTATTCTACAGCACAGTCCATACAGCACACCACTATTCTACAGCACAGTCCATACAGCACCGCACTATTCTACAGCACAGTCCATACAGCACCGCACTATTCTACAGCACAGTCCATACAGCACCGCACTATTCTACAGCACAGTCCATACAGCACCGCACTATTCTACAGCACAGTCCATACAGCACAGCACTATTCTACAGCACAGTCCATACAGCACAGCCCTATTCTACAGCACAGTCCATACAGCACCGCACTATTCTACAGCACAGTCCATACAGCACAGCACTATTCTACAGCACAGTCCATACAGCACAGCACTATTCTACAGCACAGTATATACAGCACAGCACTATTCTACAGCACAGTCCATACAGCACACCACTATTCTACAGCACAGTCCATACAGCACCGCACTATTCTACAGCACAGTCCATACAGCACAGCACTATTCTACAGCACAGTCCATACAGCACCGCACTATTCTACAGCACAGTCCATACAGCACCGCACTATTCTACAGCACAGTCCATACAGCACCGCACTATTCTACAGCACAGTCCATACAGCACAGCACTATTCTACAGCACAGTCCATACAGCACAGCACTATTCTACAGCACAGTATATACAGCACAGCACTATTCTACAGCACAGTCCATACAGCACCACACTATTCTACAGCACAGTCCATACAGCACCGCACTATTCTACAGCACAGTATATACAGCACAGCACTATTCTACAGCACAGTCCATACAGCACACCACTATTCTACAGCACAGTCCATACAGCACCGCACTATTCTACAGCACAGTCCATACAGCACCGCACTATTCTACAGCACAGTCCATACAGCACCGCACTATTCTACAGCACAGTCCATACAGCACCGCACTATTCTACAGCACAGTCCATACAGCACCGCACTATTCTACAGCACAGTCCATACAGCACCGCACTATTCTACAGCACAGTCCATACAGCACACCACTATTCTACAGCACAGTCCATACAGCACCGCACTATTCTACAGCACAGTCCATACAGCACCGCACTATTCTACAGCACAGTCCATACAGCACCGCACTATTCTACAGCACAGTCCATACAGCACCGCACTATTCTACAGCACAGTCCATACAGCACCGCACTATTCTACAGCACAGTCCATACAGCACCGCACTATTCTACAGCACAGTCCATACAGCACAGCACTATTCTACAGCACAGTCCATACAGCACAGCCCTATTCTACAGCACAGTCCATACAGCACCGCACTATTCTACAGCACAGTCCATACAGCACAGCACTATTCTACAGCACAGTCCATACAGCACAGCACTATTCTACAGCACAGTATATACAGCACAGCACTATTCTACAGCACAGTCCATACAGCACACCACTATTCTACAGCACAGTCCATACAGCACCGCACTATTCTACAGCACAGTCCATACAGCACAGCACTATTCTACAGCACAGTCCATACAGCACCGCACTATTCTACAGCACAGTCCATACAGCACCACACTATTCAACAGCACAGTCCATACAGCACACCACTATTCTACAGCACAGTCCATACAGCACCGCACTATTCTACAGCACAGTCCATACAGCACAGCACTATTCTACAGCACAGTCCATACAGCACCGCACTATTCTACAGCACAGTCCAT
The DNA here is from genome assembly GCF_048569485.1 of Anomaloglossus baeobatrachus. Taxonomy (NCBI): domain Eukaryota; kingdom Metazoa; phylum Chordata; class Amphibia; order Anura; family Aromobatidae; genus Anomaloglossus; species Anomaloglossus baeobatrachus. Next base: position 673,500,055 of record NC_134354.1, read on the forward strand.
ACAGCACCGCACTATTCTACAGCACAGTCCATACAGCACCGCACTATTCTACAGCACAGTCCATACAGCACACCACTATTCTACAGCACAGTCCATACAGCACACCACTATTCTACAGCACAGTCCATACAGCACAGCCCTATTCTACAGCACAGTCCATACAGCACCGCACTATTCTACAGCACAGTCCATACAGCACCGCACTATTCTACAGCACAGTCCATACAGCACAGCACTATTCTACAGCACAGTATATACAGCACAGCACTATTCTACAGCACAGTCCATACAGCACACCACTATTCTACAGCACAGTCCATACAGCACCGCACTATTCTACAGCACAGTCCATACAGCACACCACTATTCTACAGCACAGTCCATACAGCACCGCACTATTCTACAGCACAGTCCATACAGCACCGCACTATTCTACAGCACAGTATATACAGCACCGCACTATTCTACAGCACGGTCCATACAGCACAGCCCTATTCTACAGCACAGTCCATACAGCACACCACTATTCTACAGCACAGTCCATACAGCACCGCACTATTTTACGGCACAGTCCATACAGCACAGCACTATTCTACAGCACAGTCCATACAGCACAGCACTATTCTACAGCACAGTATATACAGCACCGCACTATTCTACAGCACAGTCCATACAGCACCGCACTATTCTACAGCACAGTCCATACAGCACACCACTATTCTACAGCACAGTCCATACAGCACAGCACTATTCTACAGCACAGTATATACAGCACCGCACTATTCTACAGCACAGTCCATACAGCACAGCACTATTCTACAGCACAGTATATACAGCACCGCACTATTCTACAGCACAGTCCATACAGCACCGCACTATTCTACAGCACAGTCCATACAGCACAGCCCTATTCTACAGCACAGTCCATACAGCACACCACTATTCTACAGTACAGTCCATACAGCACACCACTATTCTACAGCACAGTCCATACAGCACCGCACTATTCTACAGCACAGTCCATACAGCACAGCACTATTCTACAGCACAGTATATACAGCACCGCACTATTCTACAGCACAGTCCATACAGCACAGCACTATTCTACAGCACAGTATATACAGCACCGCACTATTCTACAGCACAGTCCATACAGCACCGCACTATTCTACAGCACAGTCCATACAGCACAGCCCTATTCTACAGCACAGTCCATACAGCACACCACTATTCTACAGCACAGTCCATACAGCACACCACTATTCTACAGCACAGTCCATACAGCACAGCACTATTCTACAGCACAGTCCATACAGCACAGCACTATTCTACAGCACAGTATATACAGCACCGCACTATTCTACAGCACAGTCCATACAGCACCGCACTATTCTACAGCACAGTCCATACAGCACAGCACTATTCTACAGCACAGTATACACAGCACCGCACTATTCTACAGCACAGTCCATACAGCACCGCACTATTCTACAGCACAGTCCATACAGCACAGCACTATTCTACAGCACAGTATATACAGCACAGCACTATTCTACAGCACAGTCCATACAGCAACGCACTATTCTACAGCACAGCACTATTCTACAGCACGGTCCATACAGCACCGCACTATTCTACAGCACAGTCCATACAGCACAGCACTATTCTACAGCACAGTATACACAGCACCGCACTATTCTACAGCACAGTCCATACAGCACCGCACTATTCTAAAGCACAGTATATACAGCACAGCACTATTCTACAGCACAGTCCATACAGCACAGCACTATTCTACAGCACAGTCCATACAGCACAGCACTATTCTACAGCACAGTCCATACAGCACCGCACTATTCTACAGCACAGTCCATACAGCACCGCACTATTCTACAGCACAGTCCATACAGCACCGCACTATTCTACAGCACAGTCCATTCAGCACCACACTATTCTACAGCACAGTCCATACAGCACCGCACTATTCTACAGCACAGTCCATACAGCACCGCACTATTCTGCAGCACAGTCCATACAGCACAGCACTATTCTACAGCACAGTCCATACAGCACAGCACTATTCTACAGCACAGTCCATACAGCACAGCCCTATTCTACAGCACAGTGCATACAGGACAGCACTATTCTACAGCACAGTCCATACAGCACAGCCCTATTCTACAGCACAGTCCATACAGCACCGCACTATTCTACAGCACAGTCCATTCAGCACCACACTATTCTACAGCACAGTCCATACAGCACCGCACTATTCTACAGCACAGTCCATACAGCACCGCACTATTCTACAGCACAGTCCATACAGCACCGCACTATTCTGCAGCACAGTCCATACAGCACAGCACTATTCTACAGCACAGTCCATACAGCACAGCACTATTCTACAGCACAGTCCATACAGCACAGCCCTATTCTACAGCACAGTGCATACAGGACAGCACTATTCTACAGCACAGTCCATACAGCACAGCCCTATTCTACAGCACAGTCCATACAGCACCGCACTATTCTACGGCACAGTCCATTCAGCACCGCACTATTCTACGGCACAGTCCATACAGCACAGCACTATTCTACGGCACAGTCCATACAGCACAGCAATATTCAACAGCACAGTCCATACAGCACAACACTATTCTACAGCACAGTCCATACAGCACAGCACTATTCTACAGCACAGTCCATACAGCACAGCACTATTCTACAGCACAGTCCATACAGCACAGCACTATTCTACAGCACAGTCCATACAGCACAGCACTATTCTACAGCACAGTCCATACAGCACAGCACTATTCTACGGCACAGTCCATACAGCACAGCACTATTCTACAGCACAGTACATACAGCACCGCACTATTCAACAGCACAGTCCATACAGCACAACACTATTCTACAGCACAGTCCATACAGCACAGCCCTATTCTACAGCACAGTCCATACAGCACCGCACTATTCTACAGCACAGTCCATACAGCACCGCACTATTCTACAGCACAGTCCATACAGCACCGCACTATTCTACAGCACAGTACTATTCTACAGCACAGTCCATACAGCACCGCACTATTCTACAGCACAGTCCATAAAGCACCGCACTATTCTACAGCACAGTCCATACAGCACCGCACTATTCTACAGCACAGTCCATACAGCACCGCACTATTCTACAGCACAGTCCATACAGCACCGCACTATTCTACAGCACAGTCCATACAGCACCGCACTATTCTACAGCACAGTCCATACAGCACCGCACTATTCTACAGCACAGTCCATACAGCACCGCACTATTCTACAGCACAGTATATACAGCACCGCACTATTCTACAGCACGGTCCATACAGCACAGCCCTATTCTACAGCACAGTCCATACAGCACACCACTATTCTACAGCACAGTCCATACAGCACCGCACTATTCTACAGCACAGTCCATACAGCACAGCACTATTTTACGGCACAGTCCATACAGCACCGCACTATTCTACAGCACAGTCCATACAGCACAGCACTATTCTACAGCACAGTCCATACAGCACAGCACTATTCTACAGCACAGTATATACAGCACCGCACTATTCTACAGCACAGTCCATACAGCACCGCACTATTCTACAGCACAGTCCATACAGCACCGCACTATTCTACAGCACAGTCCATACAGCACACCACTATTCTACAGCACAGTCCATACAGCACAGCCCTATTCTACAGCACAGTCCATACAGCACACCACTATTCTACAGCACAGTCCATACAGCACACCACTATTCTACAGCACAGTCCATACAGCACCGCACTATTCTACAGCACAGTCCATACAGCACAGCACTATTCTACAGCACAGTCCATACAGCACAGCACTATTCTACAGCATAGTATATACAGCACCGCACTATTCTACAGCACAGTCCATACAGCACAGCACTATTCTACAGCACAGTATACACAGCACCGCACTATTCTACAGCACAGTCCATACAGCACAGCACTATTCTACAGCACAGTATATACAGCACAGCACTATTCTACAGCACAGTCCATACAGCACAGCACTATTCTACAGCACAGTATATACAGCACCGCACTATTCTACAGCACAGTCCATACAGCACAGCACTATTCTACAGCACAGTCCATACAGCACAGCACTATTCTACAGCACGGTCCATACAGCACCGCACTATTCTACAGCACAGTCCATATAGCACCGCACTATTCTACAGCACAGTCCATACAGCACCGCACTATTCTACAGCACAGTCCATACAGCACAGCACTATTCTACAGCACAGTCCATACAGCACTATTCTACAGCACAGTCCATTCAGCACCGCACTATTCTACAGCACAGTCCATACAGCACCGCACTATTCTACAGCACAGTCCATACAGCACAGCACTATTCTACAGCACAGTCCATTCAGCACCGCACTATTCTACAGCACGGTCCATACAGCACAGCCCTATTCTACAGCACAGTCCATACAGCACCGCACTATTCTACAGCACAGTCCATACAGCACACCACTATTCTACAGCACAGTCCATACAGCACCGCACTATTCTACAGCACAGTCCATACAGCACCGCACTATTCTACAGCACGGTCCATACAGCACAGTCCTATTCTACAGCACAGTCCATATAGCACCGCACTATTCTACAGCACAGTCCATACAGCACCGCACTATTCTACAGCACAGTCCATACAGCACCGCACTATTCTACAGCACAGTCCATACAGCACCGCACTATTCTACAGCACAGTCCATACAGCACCACACTATTCTACAGCACAGTCCATACAGCACCGCACTATTCTACAGCACAGTCCATACAGCACCACACTACAGGATGGCCTGATATTAGGGAGCTGTCCATTCAGCACCGCTGTAGCAGCCGCTCTGTGCATTTGGATTTGCTGCATGCACCACTCCACCTGCTTTCCATTCATACACAATCGTTCCAAGTACACGCATCTCCCAATTTAGTAGCAGAGGCCGGTGTGATGTGAAGTGCGGATTCAGCAGCACAGGCCAGACTCCGGGGCACAGCACACCGCCTGAGAGCTGCATCACATCCCCACTCCACAGCTGTACATTGCTGGCCATGTGTCCTGCACGGAGCTGTCCATTCAGCACTACCGCATACATCGTCCCCTGGGCCCAACCTCACAGGGAAACTAGGGACACCACCGCCTGTGCAGCGCTACACAAAGTGTAATCAATGAAGAACTACAAGTACCAGCCCGGGGTAACAACTTCACTAATCACACCTCACAATCCAGCAGCGATGACTCGGAGAATCACATCACTGTCTGTGCAGGGCATGGTGCCCGCATGGGGGATGCCATCCTCAAAGAGGCACAGCAGCCTGGGGAGGTGTCAGGTGTCTCAGCACCTGCAGCACCCAGCCCAGAGCTTCTGCCTGGCATCAGCCGTGCCTGGCATTCCCATACATAGGACTGCTTGCCCCCTGCCATCCTGCCCTGCCATCCTGGCCTGCCATCCTATCCTGCATCTTTTCACAGCCATGCCATTCTGCCCTGCATACTACCATCCTGCCCTGCATACTACCATCCTGCCCTGTCATCCTACCCAGCATTCTGCCATCCTATCCCAGCCCTGCCATTCTACCAAGCATCTTGCAATCCTGCCCTACACATTGCCATTGTGCCCCTGTATCCTGCCCTGCATCCATCTCTGCGATTCTACCATGCATCCTGCCCTGCCATCCTATCCCAGCCCTGTCATTCTGCACATATCCATCCCGCCACCCTGCCCTGTATCGTGCCCTGTATCTTGCCCTGCATCCTACCACCTTGTCCTGCATCATGCCACCCTGTCTTGCATCTTACCATCTTGTCCTGCATCCTGCCACCCTGCATCCTGCCACCTTGCACCCTGCCACCCTCCCCTGCATCCTGCCACCCTGCCCTGCATCCTGCCACCTTGCACCCTGCATCCTGCCACCCTGCATCCTGCCACCTTGCACCCTGCATCCTGCCACCCTGCATCCTGCCACCTTGCACCCTGCATCCTGCCACCCTGCCCTGCATCCTGCCACCCTGCCCTGCATCCTGCCACCTTGCACCCTGCCACCTTGCACCCTGCATCCTGCCACCCTGCCCTGCATCCTGCCACCCTGCCCTGCATCCTGCCACCTTGCACCCTGCATCTTGCCACCCTGCTCTGTATCGTGCCCTGCAGCCTCATTGCAGACTGTAAGGGCCACAGGCTTCAGAAGGAAAAATACTGCAGTGTATGGGAAGGAGGACACGGCGGAGCCGGCACATCTCCCGCACACTCACCGCCCCGAGCCCGGTCTCCCGCCGCTGCCGGCCGCACAGTCCCGGTTACCACACCCGCACCCCTACACTAGGGAAGCCCAGACTCCGGCAGCTGGGTGTGCAGCCCCCGGCCCTCACATGTGCGGGGCTCCGGCCAGGGAGGGGCAGGACAGTGACACCCTGTGCTCCCATGGCCGCACTCTCAGGGACACTTGCTGGTAAGTTACCAGGAGGGGCTGCAGGAGCGCGGAGGAGCGGAGCCGCCGTCCTGTGTACGCAGCCCCGAGGCGCAGGGATGTGCGGCACCGTCAGGCCTCAGACTAGTGAAGTTCAGGGCAGTACCGTCTCTGCGGCAGTTTCCTCCCCTCCCCCATCCCGGGCCCCGCTATCACCAGCGGCCGCCGCTCTACTTGTGCTCGTCACTCAGCCCGAGCTGGTCCTGCGCCCCGTCCCTTTCCTCCCTTGTCTCGGCTGCTGGAAGCCTCTGCCAGTGTCCGCCTCGCACTTACTTGCCCGACTCTAGCGAGAGTCCCTGCAGCCTGCGCCGCCGGACTGCAGAGGTGGGGAGGCTGCAGCAGGAGGAACTGCGGCCGTCGCCATCTTGGAGCCTCCGCAACGCGCGCCGGCCCCGTACATAGAACTGTGAGCAGAGGTGGCCGGGGAGCGTGGTGAAAGAGCGCGCACACTGCTCCGCCGCACACAGGGGACACCGCGGGCTGGGGGCGGCGCACATTCACCGCTCAGGAGGGAGGGCGCTCTTTATCAACCTTCCCTTCAGCCAGTTCCTGACAAGTTCTAGTTCTCATCCTAATGAGTGTGAGACATATAATAATGGGTGGGCAGTGAAGAGTTAATAGAGGGGGTCTGCTGCTCCGAGATGGGAAACTGCAGAGGGGGACAGCAAAACTTTACATAGCTCACCTCTCCTGGAGGCACAAGCCAGACCGTGTCATACTGCAACACCGCAGCATAGTCCGGGGGTAGAGAAGTCAGGGGCCACAGCAAAGGCGCTCATTGCTCCGTTCCTCTAAGGACAATATTTGGCAGAGGCATACCACCCAACAATTATAAATAGGGAGAGATGTATGGCGGCACTACACAGGGATTATGCCCCTACTGAAGCCCCTGAATGTTGAAACCCCTCACATGGCCATTACACAGTATAATGCCCTCAAAAAGCGTGCCCCCCCCCCCACACACACACAGAGTGTAATACCCCACACCTGACAGTATGATGCCCCCACAGCATCACGAAATATATTACCCCATCACAGTATCATTACCCCCACACAGTATAATGGCCTCTCAGTATGATGCCCCCACAGCCATCACTCAATATAATACACATCACAGTATCATTACCCCTACAGCCCCCCACACAGTATAATGGCCTCTCAGTATGATGTCCCCATAGCCATCACTCAATATAATACACATCACAGTATCATTACCCCTACAGCCCCCCACACAGTATAATGGCCTCTCAGTATGATGCCCCCACAGCCATCAGTCAATATAATACCTGTCACAGTATCATTACCCCTATAGCCCCCCACACAGGATAATTGTCTCTCAGTATGATGCCCCCACTGCCATCACTCAATATAATACCCATCACAGTATCATTACCCCTACAGCCCCCCACACAGTATAATGGCCTCTCAGTATGATGTCCCCATAGCCATCACTCAATATAATACCCATCACAGTATCATTACCCCTACAGCCCCCCACACAGTATAATGGCCTCTCAGTATGATGTCCCCATAGCCATCACTCAATATAATACACATCACAGTATCATTACCCCTACAGCCCCCCACACAGTATAATGGCCTCTCAGTATGATGCCCCCACTGCCATCACTCAATATAATACCCATCACAGTATCATTACCCCTACAGCCCCCCACACAGTATAATGGCCTCTCAGTACAATGCCTCCATAGCTATCACTCAATATAATACCTCATGACAGTATCATTACCCCCACAGCCCCAACACAGTATAATGGCCTCTTAATATGATGCCAGCACAGCCATCAATCAATATAATACTCCCATCATAGTATCATTACCCCCCACAGCCCCCCACACAGTAAGATGGCCTCTCAGTATGGTGCCATCACTCAGTATAATACCTTGCCACAGTATCATTACCCCCACACAGTATAATGACCTCTCATTATGATGCTCCACAGCCATCAATTAATATAACATCCTGTCATAGTATTATTACCCCCACAACCCCCACACAGTATAATGGCCTCTCAGTATGATGCCCCCACAGCCATCACTCAATATAATACCCCCTGTCACAGTATCATTCCCTCACACAATATAATGGCCTCTCAGTATGATGCCCCCAGAGCCATCAATCAATATAATGCCCCATCATAGTATCATTACCCCCACAAACTCTCACAGTATAATGGCCTCTCAGTATAATGCGCTCACAGCCATCACTCAATATAATACCCCGTCATGGTATCATTACCCCACTGATGTCTGAAAAGGACCCCTGTGCAAGAAGAATATATGTAGCGCTTTGCAGCCTAAGAGCCCATCAAAATGCACAATTTCGCCTGGGTTGGAGGTAGATATTGGCCCCTTTACCTCTTGGGCTCCTGTTCGGTCACAGGTTGCACCAATGGTATGTCCGCCCATGCTCCTTCCCCTACTTGTGCTACTGCTAGGTACTGTTGTCAGTCTGCTACATCTACAGGAGTCAGGAGAGTTGTCATATATTCTCATGTACAGCATCACGGAATTAACGGTGCTCTAACAGGACATATTATTTCCCCATCCTGGTATATATGTCCTAAATCATGGCGAATATATCACTATTCTGATATATACAGTATCTCCTCATCCTGGGCCCATCCTCGTAAATATGTCTCCTAGCCTAGCATATACATGTATATACCAAATCCTGGCATACATGGCCACCTTCCCTATATATATATATATATATATATATATATATATATATATATATATATATATATATACATATATATCTTCATCCTGGTATATAGGACCCCCATCCTGATCTATATGGCCTCAATCCTGGTAAATATGTCCAGAATCCTGGTAAATATGGCCCCTATTCTGGTATTTACAGTATATCCCTATCCTGGTAAATTTCTATCCCATCCTGGTATATATGTCCAAAATCCTGGTATATATGGCCCCCATCTTGGTATATATGGCCCCCATACTGGTATAAAGTATATGACCCCATCCTGGTTGATATATCTACCATCCTGGTATATACAGTATGTCCCAAATCCTGGTATATATGGCCGCCTTAGTGATATATATATATATATATATATATATATATATATATATATATATATATATATAACAAAATATACACTACACTGAGTAATAAAAATAAAAAATAATTTTTCACTGGATCTAGGAGTGCCTTGTTTATATTTTGTTATATATGGTTCGGAAACCTACCTGAGTACCCTAGCAATTATTTTTGGGTAGAAGTGCCTTATCCTATTGAATTAGTAATATATATGACCCCCATCCTGGTATATATGGCCCCCATCCTGGTATATAAGTCCAAAATTCTGGTAAATATGTCCCCCATCCTGATAAAGTGTGGAAAAAGAAGTATTTAGTACACTGCCGATTTTGCAAGTTTTCCCACCTACAAAGTGTACCTACAGAATGTTTTAAGTCATTTTTATTTCTGCAAAGTCAAAATTTTACATACACCGAGAGTACTATGCCTTTAAACACTATGGAACAGCCCATATGATGATGTCATGTCTTTGGAAGCTTCTGATTTATTGGCAACATCTGAGTTAATTAGAGACACACCTGTTGATGTATTTTAATACACATGAAACACACTGCTTCTTTGTGTATCATCATGGGGAAGTCAAAAGAAATCAGCCAAGATCTCAGGAAGAGAATTGTGGACTTGCACAAGTTTGGTTCATCCTTGGGTGCAATTTTCAGATACCTGAAGGTGCTTTGTTCATCTGCACAATCAATTATACGCAAATACAAACAAGATGTGAACGTCTATCCATCATTCACTTAGGAAGGAGATGGGTTCTGTGAACCAGAGATGAATGTGCTTTGGTCAGACATGTGCATATCAACCCAAAAGACCTTGTGAAGATGCTGGTGGAAGCTGGTAAGACTTTGTCATTACCCACAGTGAAACAAATACTGTGTCAACATAGGCTGAAAGGCCACTCTGCCAGGAAGAAGCCATTACTCCAAAAGAAACATAAAAAAGCTAGATTAATGTTTGCAAATGCACACAGAAACGAAGACCTTAATTTTTGTTGACATGTCCTGTGGTCTGACTAAACGAAAATTGAACTGCTTGGTCATAATGACCATTGTTATGCTTGGAGGAAAAAGGGAGCAGCTTTGAAGCCTAAGAACACCATCCCAACAGTGAAACACCACGGTGGCAGCATAATGTTGTGGGGTTGTTTTGCTGCAGGAGGGACTGGTGCACTTCACAAAATAGATGCATCATGAGGAAAGAGGATTATGTGACAATACTGAAGCAACACCGCAAGACATCAGCCAGGAACTTAAAGCTTGAGTGGAAATGGGTCTTCAAATGGGCAAAGACACGAAACATACTGCCAAACTAGTTATAAAGTGGCTAAAGGATTACAAAGTCAATCTTTTGGAGCGGCCATCACAAAGCCCTGATCTCAATCCTATTAAAAATTGAGGGGCGAAGCTGAAAAGGCTGGTGCCAGCAAGGCGATTTACAAACATGGCTCAGTTACATGAGTTCTGTCAGGAGGAATAGGACCAAATTCCTACCAACTATTGTGAGAAGCTTGAGGAATGATATCCAAAACCTTTCACTCAAGTCATACAGTTTAAGGGCAATGGTATTGTGGCGCCCCTGCGGCTCCAGTTGCCACAGAGTATTACACCTCAATTAAAGTGCAGTATTCGCCTCGGTTAAGGAAGGGGTTAATCACCGGTGTTCCACATTCACACTTTACAAACAGCTTAGGAGCCTTCTCACTGAGGAGCTGGACTAGGGTAGGCAGGGGGGTTGGCCATCACGAATCGAGGGACTCCCAGGTCACTAGCACAACCACCTGGGGGTGCGTTTACATGGGGTAGAAGTAGGAGCAACCTTAGGCTATGTGCGTACTCGAAAAATGATTTTTCTCAAGAAATTTCTTAAGAGTGAAGGATTAGCGCACCTGCTTTAAAAAAATGCACCAATAATGCACCGAAAAACGCATGTTTTTACCACGTTTTGGTGCGTTTTTGGTGCGTTTTTTTTGCAGGTTGGGCCCTGCGTTTTTTAATGCTTTAACAGAAATAAATAATATAGATAATAGATTTTTTGGTGTGTGTGTGTGTTTATTCACTTTACTTACGGGTTACTTACAGGTCAATCAGTGTCTGTGTGTGATATGTGTGTGTGTATTCTATATGTCTCTGTGTGTGTGTGTGATATGTGTGTTTACTCTCTGCTACACTTCCTCTTCCTGTCATAATGACATCACTTCTCTGCAAAACCGCAGGCAGCGATGAATATTATGTCCCGAAAAATGCAAAATAACACGGGAATAACGCAGGAAAACACAATGAAACGCACATAATTTGTTACCTGCGTTATTCCCTGCGTGATTTCATGATTACATTACAGTCAAAGGAGTGAATAACGCAGTTAGCTGCAGAAAAGAAGTGACATGCTCATTCTTTTTCTTAAGAAAATCTACTGGAAGAATTTTCTTGAGAAAAAAACGCAGTGTGTGCACAGCTAATTTTTTCTTCCATAGGTTTTGCTGGGGAATGTCTGCAGAAAGGTTACAACCATTTTCTCAAGAAATTTCTGCAGCAAAAACGCGGGTAAAAACGCAGTGTGCGCACAGGGCCTTAAACAATCTTCAGTCAGTCTTCCCGAGACATCAGTTCTGGTGACACGACACCACCACTACCTTCTTCCTTTTTATTCTTCAAGCGGCCTAGGCTTGGATAGGAACACTCAGCCCGGGTTCCTCACTACTGGAGGGGCAACTCTTACAAAGGACACTTTCCAAACACCGGTGGCTTCTTCCAACTTATCCGAGGTCGATGGCCAGTACTTCAGCGTCAGTAACCGGGTTACATTAAAGAACTGTGAGTAAAGACACCTGGAACTACAGCAGCCGACTCGGACTCTTATTACCGATGGCGCCCCGCGCCTCGGCGCACACGGCCACCGCCACTACTACTCCCCTCATCATCCTCCCCGGGTCACGCTCCACCTGTGGGGAGCGATACCATCCTCGCTGCTACTACCATCAGCCCTGGAGGACGGTCACAGCAGCGGTGGCTATTCCCTGGCCATGTACCGCAGGTGGCGTCATGACAACCCCCATCATCATCTCCTATTCCCCATTGATTGTGGACACCCGGCCTGGTGACGAATTTTAGGTACCATACTGCATCTGAACCTCCCTGCCCCCCTGGGTTCCATAGTACCAAATACCAATGAAATGCATGTAAACGTTTGACTTCACAGAAAGTAATAAAAATGCCGTAAAACATTCTCCCTCATTATTCTGGCATTTGGCAAATATAAATAATTTTGGTTCCTAATTGACGTAAAACGAAAAATGTTTATTCTGATGTCATGTCAAATAGTGAGAAAAACATGCAGATGTGTCTTTTTAGATAATGTATGTAAACTTCTGGTCTCAACTGTATATTCATCAAATGCACAGAACACAACATGAATAAGTAAGATCGCTGTTCTGGGGGCAAGTTAGAAAATTATGAAAGAAGTTTCAGGCAAAACATCCTGTAAAACCTCTTCCTTTCAACAGAGAGGCTGTAGTGTATTCCAGCTTAATGTGAGCCAGCATATTGGAGCTCCTCTTGGAAGCATATTACATCTAAAGCCTGCTTTACACGCTGCAATGTATCTTACAATGTGTCGGCGGGGTCACGTCGTAAGTGACGCACATCCAGCATCGTAAGGTACATTGTAGTGTATGACAGGTACGTGCGATTGCAATTGAACGAAAATCCGTTCATCGCATGCACGTCGTCCATTCCTCATGAATTGGACAAGAGGTTGTTCAATGTTCCCGAGGCAGCACACATCGCAGTGTGTGACACCCTGGGAACGATGAACAGATCTTACCTGCGTCTACATCCCGCTCAGCTACGCCCCTCCGCTTCTATTGGCCGGCTGCTGCGTGACGTCGATGTGACGCCGAACGTCCCTCCCACTCCAGGAAGTGGACGTTCTCCGCCCACATCGAGGTCGTATGGACGGGTAAGTACGTGTGACGGGGGTTAATCGTTTGTGCGGCATGTTCAACAAATTGAACGTGCAACACATACGATGGGGGCGTTGCAAATCGCATACAATATCGTATGCGAAATTGCAACGTGTAAAGCAGGCTTAAGAACAGATGTAAATCTTCTAGAGTATGGGGACATTAGTTACTTGCATGTGTATTGCTCTCATTGATGCATTTTGCACACAATTTGTCAATTTAGTGTATGATGTATAATATTTTTTTCCCAATGCAAAGTACCAATTTGGTTTCTTTTGTACCTAGCTAGAATAAGCTGATGTTTTTATGCCGCCCATCCAAGGAATACAGCTATGAAAACATTTTGTAACTTTTTAAAAAGCCACAAATTACATATGTCCTTACACTCATCAAGCAGACCACAGCCACAGCCACATTTCTCAATACAAAATGACTTCTTAGAGGCAACACAATAAAACAGGTGCCTACACATCATATATCTTCTAGAATAATTTCAAATTACACCCAAAAGTTGGTGTAATCTTCCTATAAGGTTTGATTCGCATTTATGTAGTGCCCTACCCTGTATAAATGGGGGTTTTGTGTAAATTCCTGAAAATCAGGATTCAAATGAAACTCTTCGCATAGCCATTCAGTATAATGGAACACACAGTCACTTTTACCCTGGCTTCTGGTGGTGTACATCTTTTCTCCTAAAAAAGTGCTGCAAAGTGATTCATTCTGCCCCATTTTATGGTTCCATCGGCAGTTACATCTGAATCATATTTTTTTGGAAATTTAGAAGGATAACCTGCCACAATACTCAGCACAGAGCACAGGATAAATGTGAATAAGGCATAAGTTGTACTGGAATAACATATCGATGTGTACCTTGATCCATATATAACCGTATACAAGCATTTGAAATAGAAAACATTTCCAATCTACTGAAAATCAACTCAAAGATGAAAAACCGTGGTCTTCCGATAAATGAGGGGAAGAGATGAGGAGTTACATGGAAGAAGTGTAGCGCCCCTGAGACACTCAGGGAACTACAGGGAACTGCATCCTCTAGGGGATGCAGGACCTACCCCCTAGGACCTGGAGTATTAGTGCCGATACCACCAAAGCACAACCAAAATCCTAAGTTCTCCACTCCACACCGGGAGTTGAGAGAGTGCAGCACACAAGAGAGGTGTGCGGACGTGCCTGAGCTGGGTCCATGCAGCGGTGACCCGGGGGCACAGGAGAGAGGTCACCAGGTTGGGTACCGGAGATACAGCTGGAACTGGAGCACGCACGGGGCACAGGGCCCTAGATCAGGCGCCAGTTCTACACGGCTTGATAAATCCCTAGCTGGTGAGGACACCTTCACGGACTTCACCGAACCAAATAATCCGGGGGCATCAGCAGTAAACTAGTATCGGGGTTCGGACACTTACCTCCCCACAGGGTCCGCACTATGGAGAAGGAGACTGTACCCCCAAAAGGGACAGTCTGGCCCCAAACGCTCCATGCTAAGGGGACCCAACCAACAGAGAGTGCCGGGGACAGAGCAACCTGGGTCACTACATTGGCACTGATACTCCTGGGACCTGATCCAGCAATCCAAGGGCCTGAGTGAGTAGAGACTGTTAAACACAACCTGGTGTGGTCTCTGTTATTACCCCTCATCATCTCCCAGGCACGGCCCTACCTGCGGAGGGCCTAACACCATTGCTGCAATCACCACCAGCTCTGGGAGTACCCACATTTAGCAGCGGCGGTTCTCCATCCTTAACCGCAACCCGCAGGTGGCATCACATGACATTAACTCTATTCTCCCCTGTAAATATCCCTCTTTGTAAAAGGGGCCCAGGGCACGGAACCGAGCAACGGCCACCAAAGTGACATCCCTAACGGTGTATTCTGCCCGGGACCGGGTACCCCCTTTCTGGGCGCTACAGAAGCAGGAGCTAATTTTGATGTCAGAATTAGAAGGTAAGCAAATGAGTGATATGATGAGTGCCAGGCAGTGACTGATACGATGAGTAACAAATAAAAGCCAAGAAACATCCCTTTAAACCTAGTTTAAACTTGAATTAATGATTGTATCCTTTAGTGGATTGGAATAAAACTTGTATAAGGAAAAAGTTTATGTTTTTATATACCTTAGGATGAGTTGAAGGGGTTGACCACTACTAAGGAAATCTTCTCTCAATAGCTATATTCCCCCCTATAAAATAACAACAGCAGCCTATATTCATCTTAGATGTTGTTCCAGATATGTCAGCGCCTCTTCTCATAAAGCTCATGCAATGCTATGACCCCTGCAGCCAATAAGTGTCTGCTCCTCTCTCACATCCTTTGGACGTATATGACATTCGGAGGAAGTCAGAGAGTAGCAGCAGCTCTCACTTCTTCCAGGTGTCAGTTCCAGCTGACGTAAGTGAGAGTGATTGGCTACAGCTCTCGCATGACTTAAGAAGGTCACACGAGCTCCAGGAAAGAAGGTGCTGACATCGCAGGAACGGCGCTCATGCTGTAGGTGATTATAACTGCTATTATGTTACATGTGAGTATACCTGCTATTAGGTTACATGTGGGAACTATGGGGATTGAGAAAGATTTGTCAAATTAGTGAACAACCACTTTAAGATATTAAGATTTTGGGAAGATAATGATTTCTTGTAAGTGTGTTAAATAATGCTGTCATGAAAATATAATAAGCAGATATATTTTCATGGTCTCCAGATCAGGGGTGATCCTCCCCCCCTCCCTCCAGAGCCCTACCAAAATTAACAGCCAGGAAAAGATTTCCTTATCAGGGGATGTAACAGGTACATCTTAATTAACTTACAACACCTCTTCCCAGTTCTTTATAAAGACCCCCTGCGTAGCCAGAGACGCTCCGACTACAATCTGTATACACAGAGGCGGAGTACAAGTTTCCTGCAGGGCTATAACTTTGCTGATCAAAGGGCCAGGGCAGCCGTATTGTCTCCGTTGGGGAAGTATTAATATTGCGAGATACATATGTCGCCCAGATATGGCAGGCATACTGCTGATCTCAAAATTCCTTAACGCACATCTCACATATTTCAGCTTAATCGTAGGACATACGGAAGAGCCACAAATTAATATCTGCCACCCAAAACATACCAGATCCCCCGTGTGTGGTATCCACCTTCTGCTAAAATCATAATATAAAAAATGAGGTTAATATCGTCAGCGGGGGATGCTCCCACACGGAGATATGAGGACTATGAAGATTTCATAATGTTGGAAGAGGGAAAAACACCTCCCTTGCATGATGTCAGCAGAGGTGCGGCTGGGGGTGAGACAGAGGTTGATAAAAGCCAGTGTCTTAGTAGCCATTGTGTCAATGCCCAGGGGATATACATTCTGTGTATAGGATTGTCCATTTCCAAGGGGGTGCCTCTACCCTATATCTGAGCCATATTCCGTGACCAGGTGTAGTAATCTTTCATTTCACACTGCCTTCTGTTTTGGATTAAATATATAAAATGTAATAGTTTCTTTCCTCATGCTCTATATTTATGAATCCACAAACCGAAGGGCCCTATGCTATCTGTAACGGGTGTCCGAACTTCCTGTACTAAGTTTCGGTGGTGGTAGTGTGACGCCCTGGGCAAGCCAGGGGTCACAGGTCATCACACCACCACACCCTACACCCCAGTTAGGAACACCAAGGCTACCAAAATCCTTGTTGCCTTCCTCCAGGGGCTGATGTTCACACCAGGGGGTGGGCCAGGCGATTGGCTCCGCCCACCGAGGAGTTCACAGTCCTGGAGGCGGGAGAACCAGGCAGTTGAAGCCAGACTAGAGTCTGAGGAGGAGTGCAGTTTAGGGGAGTGAAGCAGAAGGAAGTGGTAGTAGAGCTAAAGAGGAAAGCTGAAGTAACAGAAAAGTGACAGTAGTAAAGCCTGAAGTTGGTCCGGCTGTGTGCCCCGGACAGTGACAGCAAGGTCAGCAGATGGCGGTGACAGTCTGCAGGGGGACTGCTCGGAGGTTGCTGGAAGGACCGCGGACGGGTAGTGACCCGGCGGTCTGGAGCAGTATACGAAGAACAGTCAGCACCAGGGCAGGGGCCTTTCGGATCCCGGCAAGGCTAGGAGTTGCCGTGAATTTGCCAAATCCGTCAGTGAAGGGGACGTCTGTCTCCAAACAACCAAGTCCCGATTGAAAGCAACAGTCCGACCGTTACAGAGAGACACCGCCACCGCCAGGGCACCATTTTCTCAGGGCCAGCGTCTGCGGGCAAAGTAGGGCTCCTCCGGCCCATATCCAAGCCGGGGAGCGGGTTACCGGTGGGAACCCATCGCAACCATTATCAACATAGGTGCAGGACAGAGGGACCGTCACCGTCACCTACTGGGGAAAGCAAGTGCAGCCGTCCGTGGGAACCGTCTTTCCAGCCGTGTGTTTTACCGAGAACTGTGTCATCGTCTCAGGCTGAGTGAGTACCACAGTGCCGCAAGGCACAGCGCTGCCCCCGCGTCCCTGCGCCCACCAAACCGTGCATCTCCCATCTCATCACTGGGCCCCGGGATCACCAACCCCTACCCACGGAGGGGCAACACAACAACTGGCTGCTCCATACCATCCCTCCCGGGATCACCATACAGAGCAGCGGTGGTGTCAACAAATCACCACAACCGTGGGTGGCGTCACGGACAATAAACAATCCCCACACCCAAAACACCCCTTTCACTCACGGGCGAGGAGCGCCGCTCGAGTCCCCGGGATCCGGCCCATCGCTCGAGCCACCGAGCAGCGGCAGGCCGCAGCAGCCGCGGCAGCCGGACCTGAGCAGCAGTGGGAGAGCGCGGCGTCCCCTCCTCCGCCCGCGACAGTAGCAGAATTATTGTTGTGTAGAATTATTGGGGTGCTATCATTAAGGGTACCGAGGTATATATATATACCATTAGCGGGAATCGGTGATATATACATTTACCCTTGCTGTGAGACCTCCAATATTTGGCATTATTAGCTCAGCAGCCTCATTTACTTATTGTCCGGCAGTTCCGAAATTGACCTGACACTAAGGGGGCGTTAGAGAGTAGTCATGTTCTTGACAAATCCGTGAACAGCTGCGGGATATCTGAGTGACTTCCCCGGCTGTTCATGACAAATGCCATTTATTTTTAGGATTTCTTTACATTACACT
Source organism: Anomaloglossus baeobatrachus (assembly GCF_048569485.1). Lineage (NCBI taxonomy): Eukaryota > Metazoa > Chordata > Amphibia > Anura > Aromobatidae > Anomaloglossus > Anomaloglossus baeobatrachus. The sequence goes on from NC_134354.1 coordinate 673,518,801, forward strand.
GTATGTAGAGTTATTAGGCAAATGAGTATTTTGATCACATGATACTTCTTATACATGTTGTCCTACTCCAAGCTGTATAGGCTTGAGAGACAACTACCAATTAAGTAAATCGGGTGATGTGCATCTCTGTAATGAGGAGGGGTGTGGTGTAATGACATCAACACCCTATATCAGTCATGGCGAACCTTTTACAGGCCGAGTGCCCAAACTGTAGCCCTAAATCCATTTTTTTTTCCCGAAGTGCCAACCAATCCTATTATGTAAATAATTGATTGTAACCTTACCTTTGCCGTCTTCTCTTCAGCAGGGGGCATCACGCTCATGCATGCTTACCACACATTGAAGCTGAGCCCCTGCCCTTTCCAGACACAGCAGTTGGATTGATCTTTCTGGAAAAAATTGCAGCATATTAGACAGAGATTTTAGCATGGAATGCAATCAGATGTCACCCTGTAATCCACATCTAGATTTCAAAGTCTGAACATCTTGAAATCCCATAAAGACGTACGAGTTTCTCCCCTCCCCTTTCATTGTGTAGTTCTGTCCCCCTTCCTGGACCACTTCCTGGTAAACATGTCCCCCATCCTGATATATATTTCCTACATTCTGGTATATTTGTCCACATCATGGCCCCATCCTGGTAAATGTACCCCATCCCAGCATATTCCCCATCCTGGTATATGTACCCCATTCCTGGTAAATGTACCCCATCATTGTAAATGTATCCCATCCTGGCATGTTCCCCCATACTGTTAAATGACCCCAACCTGGTAAATGTACCTCATCCAGGCATGTTCCCTTATCCTGGTAAATGTCCCCTTTCCTGGTAAATGTACCCCATCCTTATAAATGTCACCCTTCCTGCTAAATGTTCCCCATCCTGGCATGTTTTCCCCCATTCTTGCATGTTTCCCCCATCCTTGCATGCTTCCCCCCATCCTTGCAGTCATGTTTCCCCCATCCTTGCAGCCATGTTTCCCCCATCTTTGCATGTTTCTCTCCCTCTTTGCACGTTTCCCCCATCTTTTCACGTTTCTCTCCATCTTTGCACGTTCCCCCCATCCTTGCAGCCATGTTTGCCCCGTGCTGTTTGTTTGCCCCGTGCTCTGTTTGTTGTTTGCTCCGTGCTCAGTTTTTTTTCCCCCCTTGCTCTGTTTGTATGCCCCGTGCTCTGTATACCCCGTGCTCTGTTTACACCTGTGCTTTGTATGCCCTGTTTGCCCCGTGCTCTGTTTGTTTGCCCCGTGCTCTTTTTGCCACGTGCTCTGTATGCCCCGTGCTCCCATGTTTGCTGGCTCTGTCCCCCCACACCTTGGCACAGCCGCACACATCTTAAAAAAAAAAAAAAAAAAACCTCACCTTCTAGCACTCGCTCCACCGCGCGGCCACAAGATGCCGACGCCGCCTACTGAGTGATGCTGCTCCGTCTCCTAGGCAACAGGCCTGCGGCCCAGGAGAGGGATAGTGTCAGAGGGAGGAGATATGTCTCCTCTGCTAAACACCACTTTGAACTGCCGGCGCGATCACATTGGCAGTTCAAAGTGGCTCAGTGTGGCGACAGCGTGCGTGCCAGCACAAAGGGCTCTGCGTGCCCAGTCTGGCACGTGTGCCATAGGTTCGCCATCACTGCCCTATATAATGTGTGCTTATTTATTAGGTAACTTCCTTTCCTTTGGCAAAATGGGTCAGAAGAGAGATTTGACGGGCTCTGAAAAGTCCAAAATTGTGAGATGTCTTGCAGAGGTGACAGAGATGCAGCAGTCTTGAAATTGCCAAACTTTTGAGGCGTGATCACCAAACAATCAAGCGTTGTAAGAACAGTGTCTGGGAGGCTGTGGTGGCTGCTGCACGCAATGTTGATAGTAAATAGATCAAGCAACTGACACAATCTATGGATGGTAGGCTGCTGAGTGTCATCATAAAGAAAGGTGGCTATATTGGTCACTAATTTTTTGGGGGTTTGTTTTTGCATGTCAGAAATGTTTATTTCTAAATTTTGTGCAGTTATATTGGTTTCCCTGGTGAAAATAAACAAGTGAGATGGAAATATATTTGATTTTGTTAAGTTGTCTAATAATTCTGCACAGTTAACTGCATAAACAGATATCCTCCTAAGATAGCCAAATCTAAAGAAAAAAAACACCCCAACTTCCAAAAATATTAAGCTTTGATATTTATGAGTCTTTTGTGTTGATTGAGAACATAGTTGTTGATCAATAATAAAAATAAATCCTCTAAAATACAACTTGCCTAATAATCCTGCACACAGTGTATTAACCAGAGTCTAATATTATGATGACTGACAAAGACTGTGGTCTTTACATTAGATTTTTTACATCTTTCTCATAATAATTGGAGTTATGAGTTATACAGATCAAAGGCTGGGGGCGGTGGATCACTGTTTGCGCCCCGCGCTGTGACCAGATAAGTGAGAAGTTATCTGAGGAAAGGCAGACATGGAGTATGTACACAGAGTAAGAGGTACTTCTCACATAGCGAGATCGCTGCTGAGTCACAGGTTTTGTGACGCACCAGTGACCTCATCAGCGATCTCGCTGTGTGTGACACTAAGCAGCGACCTGGCCCCTGCTGTGAAATCACTGATCGTTACACACGGTTCTGGTTCATTTTTTGGTCGTTGGGTTCACGCAGGGCAGCACGCATCGGTGTGTTTGACACCTTACCCAACGACCTCGTTCGCAACTCACGTAGGTGTGCATCTTCATTGTTTTCCGCGCCATCTCTGTTCCGATTGGTGATCGCTACTGCGTTCGGATTGGCCACTTCCATCCTCTGTTCTGGCTTGTAGATCGCAGTACATTTTCAGAGGGCTTAATTCACTTGTCCCGGACCGCGTGTAGCACCAGATCGTAATACACTCCATTCTGCATCGGGACTGTAGGATGGATAAGGGTGGAGAAGGATGGAAGTGCTATTATGTTGCCTTCTCTAAAGGCAAGGCCGCTAAGTCACAACGCAGTTACGACCACCAATCGGAGCAGAGGGGGCGCGGAACAGGCAATGTAGATGCACGCCTATGTTACTAATCAAGATTTGAATCGTGCTATGTGCCAGGGTCCCAGCGACCGCCGTATCGTTGCTGCGTCGTTGGTAAGATCCTGCTGTTTGACAGCTCACTAGTGACCCTGTAGTGACATACCAGCGATCTTGACCAGGTTGTATCGTGGTCGGAATCGCTGGTACGTCATTTAGTGAGACGGTACCCCAAGTAACAGGTAGCTGTCAATATTGGATAATCATTTGGCCCAGCAGATGTGTTTTGAATAACTCACTGCCACATAAGTGTTAAATTCAGAGGGGCTTGAATGCTCTCTCCCTCTGTAGTCAACCTATTTGTACATACAGGAGAAGGTAAAACATTGTTTTAAGTTTTTTTAATTATAATTTTAGTTTTATCCAAAATCAGAGAACCTACAGTATTTGCATCTGCGCGTGAAATTGCAAAAGTTTTGAAATCTAGCAAGCCACATACAGTATCTCCTTAAAATTCTGGATATACCATATCATATTAAGATGTGGTATGTATAGAAAGTTTCTATAGGAAGTTTCTGGGGGTAAAAATATGACATGCAGAAGGAATCCGTGCTAAAACTAGATTAGAATAGAATCTAATCAGCCATCCTCCTCTTACATCATTGAAGAGAGGGGTTTTCGAACACCCTTTTAACACATCATCTAATAAATATCCCTGTTCGTCCCCATGTGAAGCAATGAGAAATGCTGATATGTCCATCTTTCCCATGGCGTTCTCCTTCACAGAAGCTCTCACAGATCCAGTTCTTAAGACGTATCTTTATTTTATCCTTGTTATTTTAGAATGTTTTTGCCTGTATGTCTTTTTAATATTACACCCTGTATCTGATAGAGTGCAAGAAGAGAAGTTTTTAGGTGCACGAAAAAGCTAGATGATGTATAGTATGTGCTAGTGTGTGGCAGCAAAAAGTGTGGCGGGGATTGACTTTTGAGTGCGCTTAGCTCAATGTTGTCATGCCTCGGATTTCATCCGGTAGTCTCCTGTGCTGTGGTTCGAGTCTCTCTCCATTGAGCCACAGTCAGGTTCGGTCACTGTCTGAACACTTTCTGAACACTTTGTCTCTTTGTGGTCACTTGTTATGTTCATTGGCTTCCTGCCAACAAGTGTTTCCTATGATGTAATTTGTCTGTCCTATCACCCTGCGGGTGTAACTATTTACAGCCTCCTCGCTGGTAAGATTTCGAAAGTGGACCCTGGTTGGAACTACAGCTTCTTTATCTTGTGTTTCTCTTGGAAGATTATAACTTTTGGTTTTCATTATTTTACACTGCACTTTCTCCCCAGATTCCTTAGGAAGTACATGGAAGTTTTGATGGCGACTTAAGAAGCAAGTATCCGAGTGGTCATCTGAGTCATGCAGATAGGGTTGTTTCAGTCTGCACAGGGGCTTTTAGGGACTGCGCAGCTGGGACCTCTAGTCTCTTTAAGGCCCCCTTCACACTTCCGTGAAAAACACGCACGTGTGTTACGGGCCGTTTTTCGGGTCCGTATCCCGATTTTGTGTTCGTTTTTATGGTCCGTGTGGCATCTGTGTGAATTGCGTATGCTAGCCGTGTTTGTGTGTAGAACGTCCATGTGTGCATGTGGAATTAACGTGTATGTGTACGTGGAATGTCCGTGTGGAATGTCCGTGTGTGTGATGCACAATGTCGTTGATAAATGTTGGCTGACAGCCGACAGAGTTGCGCGATGAGAATGAATTCGGGTGAACTTCACCCAACTTCATCCTCATACCGCGGCTCTGTCTGTGTCGAGTACTGATTAGCGGTCACCTGTGAAGGATTCACCGGTGACCGCTAATCCCCCGAGTGACTGAAGTTTCCCCCCCTTTCTCATACTCACCGATCCCCGATCACCGGCGTGGCGCTGCACGGCATTCACACTGCTGCGGCGGCTTTTACTATTTTGAAAAAGCCGGCCGCTCATTAAACAATCTCGTATTCCCTGCTTTCCCCGCCCACCGGCGCCTATGATTGGTTGCAGTGAGACACGCACCCACGCTGAGTGACAGCTGTCTCACTGCACCCAATCACAGCAGCCGGTGGGCGTGTCTATACTGGGCAGTAAAATAAATAAATAATTAAAAAAAACGGCGTGCGGTCCCCCCCAATTTCAATACCAGCCAGATAAAGCCATACGGCTGAAGGCTGGTATTCTCAGGATGGGGAGCTCCACATTATGGGGAGCCCCCCACCCTAACAATATCAGTCAGCAGCCGCCCAGAATTGCCGCATACATTAGATGGGACGGTTCTGGGACTGTACCCGGCTCTTCCCGATTTGCCCTGGTGCTTTGGCAAATCGGGTTAATAAGGAGTTAATAGCAGCCCATAGCTGCCACTAAATCCTAGATTAATCATGTCAGGCGTCTCCCCGAGATACCTTCCATGATTAATCTGTAAATTACAGTAAATAAACACACACACCCAAAAAAATCCTTTATTAGAAATAAAAAACACAAACATATACCCTGGTTCAACAATTTAATCAGCCCGAAAAAGCCCTCCATGTCCGGCGGAATCCAGGATGGTCCAGCATCGCATCCAGCTCTGCTGCATGGAGGTGACAGGAGCTGCAGCACACATAGCCGCTCCTGTCAGCTCCACGCAGCAAATGAAGAGTGCCGCGCGATCAGCTGAGCTGTCACTGAGGTTACCCGCTGTCAACACTGGCTCCAGTGACAGCGGGTAACCTCAGTGACAGCTCAGCTGATCGCGCGGCACTCTTCATTTGCTGCGTGGAGTTGACAGGAGCAGCGGTGTGTGCTGCAGCTCCTGTCACCTCCATGCAGCAGAGCTGGATGCGACTCATCTAATGTATGCGGCAATTCTGGGCGGCTGCTGACTGATATTGTTAGGGTGGGGGGCTCCCCATAACGTGGAGCTCCCCATCCTGAGAATACCAGCCTTCAGCCGTATGGCTTTATCTGGCTGGTATTGAAATTGGGGGGGACCGCGCGCCGTTTTTTTTAATTATTTATTTATTTATTTTACTGCACAGTATAGACACGCCCACCGGCTGCTGTGATTGGGTGCAGTGAGACAGCTGTCACTCAGCGTGGGGGCGTGTCTCACTGCAACCAATCATAGGCGCCGGTGGGCGGGGAAAGCAGGGAATACGAGATTGTTTAATGAGCGGCCGGCTTTTTCAAAATAGTAAAAGCCGCCGCAGCAGTGTGAATGCCGTGCAGCGCCGCGCCGGTGATCGGGCAACGGTAAGTATGAGAGAGGGGGGAAACTGACCGACAGACTGTGAGAGAGGGACAGACAGACAGAGAGACCGACAGAGAGACCGACCGACGGACTCAGGGAGATTGACCGACATACACAGAAATAGAAAGAATGGCCGACATCACTAGAAATAAAAACACCAAACGGACACGGACTATAGGTAGATGCATACGTGTTTACTAACGTGTGTGCACATACCCATAGACTTTCATTGTGTCCACGTGTGCGTGCTCCGTGCAGATAACGGACATGCATCCGTGCAAAACGCAAACACATACGGATCACGGACACGCACACACGGACATAATGAAATAACGCACGTGTGACCACAATCATAGATTAACATTGGTGCATGTTTGTCCGTGTCTCCGGTATATACGGAAACGGAACAAACACGCACGTGTTTCACGGACGTGTGAAGGGGGCCTAAGAACTGGGCAGGTCAGGCGTAGTAGTTTTAAGTAAGTCCTTATTTTTCAATATTTACTACATGTGCACTTTAGTGCACATAACAAATGTCAGCCTATTACAATATGGACAAGTGAGTGGGAAGTGGAGTCCTCTTTACAGGAACATCCAAGGCACATGTCTCTAGCGCAGGGGTCCCCAACCTGTAGCTCGGGAGCCACATGTGGCTCGCAGGCCTGTGATGTATGGCTCATGGCCACCTGCCAGCTTAGTGTATAAGCAAAAAGCTATGAAGAGCAGGTTTTCAGATGATGACTTTTGTGAGTAGCTTCTCATAGAAAAGCAGGTCTAGATGGGAGTAGGCTTGGATCCCCTGGATCTCGGAATACTGACCCAGTGTAATTTCCGTGGAGAACCTTTGGCTGTCATTATACCAGTGATGCAGGCTGTGGGTGTCACTATTGTGAGGGGCAGGAGCTGAATATGGCTCTCGACCTTCTCTCAGAGGTCAGTGTGGCTCTCTCCAGGTCATAAAGGTTGAGGACCACTGCTCTAGCAAGTGCTGTTGGTGGCGGCAGTAGTGCTGTTTCCTGACAGTTGTGTACATGGCCATTGTATTGTGATAAACTGTGACTGTGATTACTATATCGTCACATCAATATGCGCATTATCCTTGTATAATGAGGCTGTATTTACATCTGTGTCTTGTTACAGTAGTTATTTGCAGTGACCTCCACATGTATTTGAGCATTGTTCATATGACTCTATCATCAATGGTCTGTACATCACTGTGTGCATCATTACTGCACTGTCATATCACTATGACTCTTTTCCTGTGCTGTTTCTTCACCATGGTCATTTATCCTTGTGCTGTAATATTAGGCCTAAGCTACACGGCATGAAAATCGGAGCGAGTGGAATGCAATAAAACATCGCATTCGAACCGATATTAAACTATGAGCCAGCACCCTTGAGCGTGAGCGATTTTTTTCTCAGCCCTAATCAGACCCAGAAAACAGTCGCAGCATGCGGGTACAATGCGATCCTTGTCTCTCTCGCACCCATTCAAGTCTATGGGGCGAGAGAAAAATCACATTACACCGGTGCCTCCACTTTTCTAATTATGCCTCCAGTGATGTCTCCCTAGTATCCTCCCAAGGGGAGGACTTCTGATACCTGTCAATCAGACAATCAGAAGTCTCCCTTCCCCCGGGGTACACACACTGTTGTTTGCTGGGCGGGCAGATATGCACTGGAGAAAGGAATGTCAAGTCAGGTATATCAAAGCAGATGGACAATTGTCCATATCATGATAACAGGAGATTACCAGGGACTGTGAGAGCAAAGGATCAAAGAGATCCTTTGTTTTGGGAGCATCTGGCCTCTGAGGTTCGGACATTCACAGCAATCTAATCACATTACTGGGAACACACAGCACTTAAAAGTGCATTCCCACCAGGCTAGAATGTGAGTGGGTATGGCGTCATATCACCGCACAAATGTTCGTGCCCTGGGAGTGTGCCTACTGGGGATGAGAACGTGAACTGTCGGATCTAAATTTGCGGTGGTGGCACTTAGTCAGTGTTTTCTTCTTCCACTCCCTAACAGCCCTTCTATCATCCCCTTAGCCGCACCACTTGCCCAGGATCATCCTCAAGCTACAAGGATCATCCTCTGACAACAAGCAATCTAGGATAAGTATCCTCCCTGAGATCCCCTACATTAATCCCCTGTATTACCTCTGCATTAACTCCCTGCATACTGGAAAATTAGTTATTATTAGTCAAAGCTGACATTAATAATTAATATTTGGAGTCCACCTTTAACATTTGCATTCCATCTGTAACATTGCTACCTCTTAACACTGGTGAGTCAACCCCACTGCTGGAAATTTGTGTTTTGCTCAGTGAAGGTCTGTGGTCATCCACTCTTGAGTGATTAGGCTGCAGGGACGCCCACAGATAACATTGATACATGATTCAGTGTTTTGTTATTATGTGTGTTCAGTGCCTTGATAGTTCAGACAGGTGACATAGTTTTTCAACTTGAGCTAGACATGGGTCAAAGTCTACAGCAAAGACACAATCTTCAGGTTTTCTGATCCCTTGCACTTTACACTCTCCCTGCAACCTTCACACAAAATGGTTGAAAACCATCACTGTTTGGGTTCATCTATGATAGTGTTTCTCAACTCCAGTCCTCAGGACCCACCAACAGATCATGTTTTTAGGTTTTTGTCAATGTTAGACAGGGAATAATTCCATCCCCTGTGAAACATTAAGGAAAACCTATGAAGAAAACTTGAAAACATGATCTGTTGGTGGGTCTTGAGGACTGGCGTTGAGAAACACTGATCTATGAAGTCCGGCTGGTCAGCAAAATGGCATTCAAGAAAAAAAGACTTTTCCCAAGCTGCTCAAGAATAACGGAAGAAAAATTGAAACCAGGGAGAAAGGTGGTCACTGAACAAGTGAGTATAAACTTTTCCACACTGAAGTGCCTGTGTAAAAATAGCACATTTAAACCCATACTTCCCACCACAGAGATGCTCTGGTCCGCATTGCTGGACTAGGCATATGCGCACATGACAAATTATGTATCAGTAGAAGCACTTTCCACTAAATAAATGCCTCCAAATGCTTGCAAAATTAGTGTATACCTTTGAGAACAGCATTTATCAGCCGGAACAAGAGGAAACATTGGCTAGCACAAGAAAGGCTGAGGAAGTTTCCATGTCAGATGGCTTCCACTGCCATTGTTGTGTAGAGAACATCAAACAAATACACACTTGAAACACAGCTGCAAGGAAGGGTCCAGTGTACAGCCAAGTGGGGCAGAGAAATCTGTGTGTTGGAATCTAGACCCTCGGAGAAAGAGACCTGTTATTCAAACATGGACAGAAAACTCATTCTAGTGTACACTGAGATCAATCAGTTTAATAACAGAGCCACATCAATGGATCTGCTAGATACTACATATAGAGAGGATCTAGTTACTAAGACGCAAACCATTGTGGATTTGCAACAAGTACTCTTTAATCTGTCATGGCCTGATACAAATGGCTTGCCCATGAAACAGGTTAGTGTTTCGGGAACGGCACAGAAGGAAACAGCGGCAACTGTGTCCACGTCTCCCATGATTCAGAGATCCGGAGCTACAGATACCAGGGGACAGGTGAAACGAACACTACAGTTCACTCCAGCACCGATGAAGTACAGACATAGCAACCTCTTCCAGGGTCAGGAGATAATTTGGGATATGGAAGTAGATAGATAACATATCACACCAATTACAATCTGCCAAATAGTCCCGAGAGGCCAGAGGAATTTTAACGTAACCCTAACAGCATGGAAAGGATACATTTCCTGTAATGGATCTGCAAGGAGATGCCAAAATACGATCCCAATGTAGATCCTTTACTTCACATCTTTGAGAGTGATTACAATACATACCTATGGCTCCTAAATATCGCATGGAGTTATTCAAATTGTGGTTGCCTACACATTTTAATCAGGGTAGTAATAGAAAAATAATCTAGCTCACCGTTATAATGAATGAAAATGGAAGCAAGTTCCCAGGACAATGCGTGAATTAAAGTTTGGCAGAAAACTACTGTAGGAGAAAAATAAGGTGATCCAGCAAAAACATCCTTAGGGAGATGGATGAATTAAAACTTCATTTTTTCAGTCTCTTAAAACATAGTTAAGAGAAAAATTAGGGATAGCAGTCACTGAATCAACAAATACGTGTTTCAAGCATGTTGGTTCTTAAGGCCACTTTACACGCAACGACATCGCTAACAAGATGTCGTTGGAGGTCATGGAATTCGTGACGCACATCCGGCCTCGTTAGCGACATCGTTGCGTGTGAAACGCAGGAACGACCGTTAACAATCAAAAATACCATATCGTTGATCGTTGACACATCATTCAAATCTCATATATCGTTGCTGCTGCAGGTACGATGTCGTTCGTCGTTCCTGCGGCAGCAAACATCGCTATGTGTGACACCGCAGGAACGAGCAACAACCTCATACCTGCTGCCGCCGGCAATGAGGAAGGAAGGAGGTGGGCGGGATGTTACGGCCGCTCATCTCCCCTCCGCTTCCATTGAGCGGCTACTTAGTGATGTCGCTGTGACGCCGAACGAACCACCCCCTTAGAAAGGAGGCAGTTTGCCAGCAACAGCGACGTCGCTAGGCAGGTAAGTATGTGTGACGGGTGTAAGCGATGTTGTTCGCCACAGGCAGCGATGTCGCTCGTGACGCACAACCGACGGGGGTGGGTACGCTCACTAGCGATATCGATAGCGATATCGCAGCGTGTAAAGTGCCCTTTAGTCATAGTTTGATTCAGTACTAACAGGAGTCTCCATTATAACAAGGAAAGGAGGATATGATGATGATCAAGATCACGATTGTCAGGTCCTTACAAACAATATACATTTCTATATAAATATATGTTAGTATATACTGTTTGTAATTAGAAAAAAAAAAAATTATTTTCAATAAATAAGAGAAAGATCAATTTTAAGATTGTCTCCAATAGACATTACGTGCTCCAAACTCAAAATTTAATATGCTTCTCTCTGATGCAGAATCGGCAATTTATTACCACCTCTTAGGTAAGAATATTTTTTCTATGGCTGTAACTTTCAAATTTATAATATCACCTTTGTGGACATTCAAGAAATGTTGGAACATGCCAGACAAACTACGTGTCATCTTATTTTGGGAGTCATAGATATGTTCTGCGATATATCAGGACAGAGAGGTAGGTACCTGGGTAACAGTTAGAAGAAGAGGTAGGGGGAAAAGTGTCAGGGAGCCTAGTCCTCATCTGACACAACCTAGTAAATATGCCTGTTTGGCTGATATTAGGAATACAGGCCCAGGACCAGGATCACTACAGCAGGACATTGCTCCTAGCAACCATGAAAACGACTGCTGTAGGAAGGAGTGAAATAGGAGTGCAGCAAAGGCCAGACAAATGTTGGTCGTAGGGGACTCTATAATTAGGCGGACAGACAGGGTCATCTGTCGCCGAGATCTTGAATGCTGAACAGTGTGTTGTCTGCCGGGTGCTCGGGTTCGGCATATTGCGGATTGGATAGACAGATTGCTGGGTGGGGCTGGGGAAAACCCAGTGGTCATGGTGCACAGTGGTACTAATGACAAAGTTAGAGGCAGGTGGAAGGTCCTTAAAAATGATTACAATGAACTAGGAGACAAGCTGAAGTCCAGGACCTCTAAGGTGTTTTCAGAAATACTACCAGTGCCACGAGAATCACTAGAAAGACAGCCGTAGCTTAGGGAGATAAATACATGGCTTAGAAATTGGTGCAGGAAGGAAGGCTTCAGGTTCATGGAGAACTGGGACGACTTCTCAGTTGGCTACAGGCTCTACGGTAGGGACGGGCTGCACCTCAATGGGGAGGGTGAAGCTGTGCTGGGCGAGGAAATGATCAGACGGATGGAGGAGCTTTTATAGACCGAGCAGATAGAGACAGTGAAACGGTAGGGGTCAATGAAGGATTAGGGGGGACTGGGACATGCAAGGAACGTAGGGAGGGTAGGAGTTATAAATGTGTTAATAGTATTAAATGTCTATTGGCAAATGCAAGAAGTCTTGCAAACAAAATTGATGAATTGGAGACTCTTATGTCATCCGTGGATTTTTGATGTGGTGGGCATTATGGAAACCTGGCTGGATGAAAGCCATGACTGGGTGACAAACATACAGGGTTATACTACATTCAGGAAGGACAGGAAAAAGAAAAAAGGTGGTGGGGTGTATATATTTATCAAATCTAACCTAAAACCTGTGTTGAATGATGACATTGGGGGGAACTGCAACAATGTAGAGTCAGTATGGGTAAATGTACATGGGGTGGGGAATAATGGAAAAATGCTAATTGAAGTTTATTATAATCCTCCTAACATACCTGAACAAGTAGAGGGCGAAATGCTGGAAGAAATTGAAAAGGCAGCTAATAATAAGAATAATCGGGTTCTTATTATGGGGGATTTCAACTATCCAGACATTCAGTGGGACATTCCGCTTCTGCTAAAAGCTGTAAATTCTTATCTACAATTCAAGACAATTACCTCTCTCAGATGGTAGATGGTAGATGAACCGATCAGGGGAGATAACTTGCTAGATCTGGTCCTGTCAAATAGACCGGATATAATTTCAGATCTACATATTCAGGAGCACTTGGGCACCAGCGATCATAATTTGGTAAGCTTCAACGTAATATTCAATAGAACATTTCAAAGGGGAAATGCTAAAACCTGGAATTTTAGGAAAGCTGATTTCAACAAATTAAGGGAAGAGCTTAAATGTGTAGATTGGGATAATGTCATGGTAACTGGGCATACCGAACATAAATGGGGTAAGTTTAAGGATATACTACCAGAGTCCTTTAAAAAAACCTATACCCTCTGGTAATAAAATGTCCAGGAATAAAAAGAAACCACTATGGATAAATAAGACTGTACAAAGTATAATAAAACAAAAACAAGGGCGTTTAAAATCTTAATGGCAGAGAATACAAAAATAGTATTTCCGAAGTATAAAGATATCAATAGGAAATGCAAAAAAGAAATCAAGCAAGCAAAATTAGCTACTGAAACAAAAATCGCCAAGGATATTAAAATAAATCCCCAAATCTTTTATAAATACATTAATGCAAAAAGAAAAACAAAGGATAGTATCGGCCCCTTAAAATATAATAACAAGTTAGTTATAGAGGACAAACAAAAGACTGAGATATTAAACAGGCACTTCTCATCAGTGTTCACCAAGGAACAAACTATTCCAGGGATCATTCAACAAGTAAAAAATCAAAGTTCACCACCCGATATAATTAATTTAACAGAAGAAGAAATACGCCTGCGTCTGAGTATATTAAACATTGACAAATCCCCCGGGCCAGATGGCTTTCATCCACAAATATTGAGGGAATTGAGCTCCGTTATCAACAGACCGCTGTATCTCATCTTTTTAGACTCGCTTGTAACAGGGTTGGTGCCTCAGAATTGGAGGATTGCTGATGTGGTACCAATATTTAAGAAAGGTAAGAGCGTGGATCCAGGCAACTACTGTCCAGTAAGCTTGACATCTGTAGTATGCAAAGTTCTTGAGGGCATTTTAAGGAATGACATGCAAAAATATATTGCAGAAAATAATATAATAACTGCCAGACAGCATGGATTTATGAAAGATAAGTCGTGTCTAACCAACCTGTTGGGGAACTATGAGAAGGTAAGTGCAAATCTGGATATTGGTAATGCAGCTGATGTGATTTATTTGGACTTGGCAAATGTATTTGATACTGTACCACATAATAGCCTTATATTAAAGCTCCAGAAGCAAGGACTAGGGGAAACTATATGCAACTGGGTAAGGAATTGGCTAAAAGATAGGAAACAAAGAGTAGTCATAAATGGTACAGTCTCTAAATGGGCTACAGTCAGCAGTGGGGTGCCACAGGGATCTGTGCTAGGACCGATTCTTTTTAATCTCTTTATTAATGACCTTGTGGATGGGATTGATAGTACAGTGTCAGTCTTTGCCGATGACACCAAACTATGTAGGTTATTAAAAACTGACCTTGATAGGACAATATTACAAAAAGATCTGGATAAGATGTCAGAATGGGCAGATACCTGGCAAATGACATTTAATGTTGATAAACGTAAAGTAATGCACCTAGGACGGAGTAATCCTATAACTGTGTATATATTAAATGGAAGTAAACTCGGGACTACAGAACAGAAGAAATACTTGGGTATTCTCATTACAAATAAGCTGAGCAGCAGCACTCAATGTCAAGCAGCAGCTGCTAAAGCAAACAAGATTTTAGGGTGTATAAAAAGAGAGATTAGATCCCATGATCCCAATGTATTGTTACCCCTCCATAAATCACTTGTAAGGCCACATCTGGAATACGGGATCCAGTTTTGAGCTCCACATTTTAAAAAGCACATACAGATGTTAGAATCAGTTCAAAGGCGGCTAACTAGACTTCTAAAAGGAATGGAAGGCCTCCCATATGATGAGAGGTTGAAAAAGTTAGATATGTTTAGCTTAGAAAAAAAGACGTCTCAGAGGAGATCTCATTTACTTGTATAAATACATGTGTGGTCAATATAAAGGACTGGCACATGACTTATTTCTTCCAAAGACAGTAGGTACTAAGGACCAGGGGGCATACACTGTGAATGGAAGAAAAGCGATTCCAGCAGCTAAATAGGAAAGGGTTCTTTACAGTTAGAGCAGTCAGGCTGTGGAATGGCCTACCACAAGAGGTAGTAATGGCAGACACCATAACAGCTTTTAAAAAAGAGCTGGATGATTTCCTCAGTACACGCAAGATTGTTGGTTATAAGTGACTAAAGGGCACTTTACACGCAGCGATATCGCTAGCGATATCACTAGCTAGCGTACCCGCCCCCGTCGGTTGTGTGTCACGGGCAAATCGCTGCCCGTGGTGCACAACATTGCTTACACCCATCACACATACTTACCTGCCTAGTGACGTCGCTGTGGCCGGCGAACCGCCTCCTTTCTAAGGGGGCAGTTTGTGCGGCGTCACAGCGGCATCACTAAGCGGCCGCCCAATAGAAGCGGAGGGGCAGAGATGAGCGGGACGAACATCCCGCCCATCTTCTTCCTTCCTCATTGCAGGCGGTCGCAGGTAAGGTGATGTTCCTCGTTCCTGCGGTATCACACGTAGCGATGTGTGCTGCCGCAGGAACGACAAACAACCAGCGTCCTGCAACAGCAACGATAATCGGGAATGGAACGACACGTCAACTATCAACGATATGGTGAGTATTTTTGATCGTTAATGGTCGTTCGTGCGTTTCACACGCAACAACATCACTAACAAGGTCTGATGTGCGTCACGAATTCCATGACCCCAACGACATCTCGTTAGCGATGTCGTTGCATGTAAAGCGGCCTTTAGGGACAAAATATAGAATTGGTGGACGAAGGTTGAACTAGATGGACCTAGGTCTTTTTTCAGCCTATGTAACTATGTTTCCGAAGCAAATGGGTAGTACAACCTACATATTGAAATTCCATTTATTGCAAAAAAATTGTGTATATAATGTATATAAGGTAGTACTACAATTGATAAAAGATCTAATATTCAAAACATTTTTGTGAAAATGCGGAGTCAAATATTTAGGTATTAGCATGTATGGTCATAATACACACATTTTTTTAACCACATTTATAAGATCCAACTTCAGTCAACCTAATTGTTAGATTTGTTCTTGTGTATATTATTTCCTTTATTAGTATGCTCACTAGGTTAAAGTTGGTTGCCTATAGAGATACCTTTTTTAGAAAAAAAATGGCAACCATCTATTATAAAAAAAATTTATACAGTCATAGGAAAAAGTTTGGGCACCCCTATTAATGTTAACCTTTTTCCTTTATAACAATTTGGGTTTTTGCAACAGTTATTTCAGTTTCATATATCTAATAACTGATGGACTGAGTAATATTTCTGGATTGAAATGAGGTTTATTGTACTAACAGAAAATGTGCAATCTGCATTTAAACAAAATTTGACCGGAGCAAAAGCATGGGCACCTCAACATAAAAGTGACATTAGTAGCTTGTAGATCCTCCTTTTGCAAAAATAACAGCCTCTAGTCGCTTCCTGTAGCTTTTAATGAGTTCCTGGATCCTGGATGAAGGTATATTTGACCATTCCTGTTTACAAAACAATTCCAGTTCAGTTAAGTTTGATGGTCGCTGAGCATGGACAGCACGTTTCAAATCATCACACAGATTTTCAATGATATTCAGGTCTGGGGACTGGGATGGCCATTCCAGAACACTGTAATTGTTCCTCTGCATGAATGCCTGAGTAGATTTGGAGCGGTGTTTTGGATCATTATCTTGCTGAAATATCCATCCCTTGCTTAACTTCAACTTCGTCACTGATTCTTGCACATTATTGTCAAGAATCTGCTGATACTGAGTTGAATCCATGCGACCCTCAACTTTAACAAGATTTCCGGTGCCGGCATTGGACACACAGCCCCAAAGCATGATGGAACCTCCACCAAATTTTACTGTGGGTAGCAAGTGCTTTTCTTGGAATGTTGTGTTTTTTTGCCTCCATGCATAATGCCTTTTTGTATGACAAAACAACTCAATCTTTGTTTCATCAGTCCACAGGACCTTCTTCCAAAATGTAACTGGCTTGTCCAAATGTGCTTTTGCATACCTCAGGCAACTCTGTTTGTGGCGTGCTTGAAGAAATGGCTTTGTTTGCATCACTTTCCCATACAGCTTCTCCTTGTGCAACGTGCGCTGTATTGTTGACCGATGCACATTGACACCAACTGCAGCAAGATGATGCTGCAGGTCTTTGGAGGTGATCTGTGGATTGTCCTTGACTGTTCTCACCATTCTTCTTCTCTGCCTTTCTGATATTTTTCTTGGCCTGCTACCTCTGGGCTTAACAAGAACTGTACCTGTGTTCTTCCATTTCCTTACTAGGTTCCTCAGTGGAAACTGACAGTTTAAATCTCTGAGACAACTTTTTGTATCCTTCCCCTGAACAACTATGTTGAATAATATTTGTTTTCAGATCATTTGAGAGTTGTTTTGAGGAGCCCATGATGCCACTCTTCATAGGAGTTTCAAATAGGAGAACAACTTGCAAGTGGCCACCTTAAATAAGCTCAATGAGGTTACAAAACCAATTTAGTGCTTTAGTAAGTCAGTAAAAAGTAGTTAGGAGTGTTCAAATCAAGAAATTGATAAGGGTGCCCATACTTTTGCACCGGTCAAATTTTGTTTAAATGCGGATTGCACATTTTCTATTAGTACAATAAACCTCATTTCAATCCAGAAATATTACTCAGTCCATCAGTTATTAGATATATGAAACTGAAATAGCTGTTGCAAAAACCCAAATTGTTATAAAGAAAAAAGGTTAAAATTAATAGGGGCGCCCAAACTTTTTCATATGACTGTAAATACATCAATGCCAAAAAGGATGGTATCGGCCTCTTAAAGATTCTAACAGAATAATTATAGAGAACAAAGAAAAGGTGCGATATTAAATAGGCACATTTCATCAGTGTTCACCAATAAACTCACTGTTCCAGCGATCATGCAACAAGGCAATAATCAAAGTCCCCCCGATATAACTAATTTAACACAAGAAGAAGTATGCCTGGTCTGAGTAAATTGAACATTGACAAATCCCCCTGGCCAGATGGAATTCCTCCATGAATATTGAGGGAATTGAGCTCAGTAATTGATAGACCACTGTATCTTATCTTCTTAGACTCTCTTGTAAGGATTGGATTGCTGACATGGTGCCGATATTTAAAAAAGTTAATTGGGTGGATCCAGGCAACTACCGACTGGTAAGTCTGACATCAGAGGTGTGCATAGTTTTTGAGAGCATTTTAAGAGATAACATGCAACAATATATTGCAGTTAATAATATAACTGACATCCAGCATGGATTCATTAAGGTTAAGTCATTTCTAAAAAAACATGGTGGGTTTCTATGAGGAGGTAAGTGCCAATCTGGATATTGGTAATGCAGCTGATCTGATTTATTTGGACTTTGCAAAAGCATTTGATACCACACCACAAAAAAGGTCTTGTAATGAACCTCCAGAAGCAGGGACTAGGGGAAACTATAAGCAAATGGGCAAGGAATTCATAAGGCTACATGTGCATGCTGCTTCTTTTTCGTGTTCACAAACTGCAGCCAAAACTGCAGCCAAAACTGCAGCCAAAACTGCACCTTGTCAGAGAGAGCCTGTAAATGTCACAAAAAATGTAGGTGCTTTTTTGGTGCGTTTTTGCTGCTTTTTTGGTGCGTTTTTGGCTGCAGTTTTGTCAACAATTGTTTCATGTATTTTTCAGTTCAAACAAGCCCATAAAGCTTGTTGAATTGAAAAAAAAAAATTAGAAATAAATAAATAATTAAAAAAAACTGGCGTGCGGTCCCCCCCAATTTTAATGCCAGCCAGATAAAGCCATACGGCTGAAGGCTGGTATTCTCAGGATGGGGAGCCCAACGTTATGGGGAGCCCCCCAGCCTAACAATATCAGTCAGCAGCCGCCCAGAATGGCCGCATCCATTAGATGCGACAGTTCTGGGGCTGTACCCGGCTCTTCCCGATTTGCCCTGGTGCGTTGGCAAATCGGGGTAATAAGGAGTTATTGGCAGCCCATAGCTGCCAATAAGTCCTAGATTAATCATGTCAGGCGTCTATGAGACACCCTCCATGATTAATCTGTAAATTACAGTAAATAAACACACACACCCGAAAAATCCTTTATTAGAAATAAAAAACACAAACACATTCCCTCATTACCAATTTATTAACCCCGACAAAGCCCTCCATGTCCGGCGTAATCCAGCATGCTCCAGCGTCGCATCCAGCTCTGCTGCATGGAGGTGACCGGAGAAGCAGCAGACACCGCCGCTCCGGTCACCTCCATGCAGCTAATGAAGACAGCCGCGCGATCAGCTGAGCTGTCACCGAGGTTACCCGCGGCCACCGCTGAATCCAGCGGTGGCCGCGAGTAACCTCAGTGACAGCTCAGCTGATCGCGCTACAGCATGGAGCCGGCGGCAGGAGCGTGGAGCCGGCGGCAGGAGCGTGGAGCCGACGGCAGGAGCGTGGAGCCCGGGACTTTCAGCGGCGGCGGCGGTGGCAGTGAGAGGGGTCCATCATCTCCCTTGTGTGTGCACGCTGGGGACAGCGGTACTTCGGGGAACACGTGGAGGATGGGACTATCAGCGGCGGCAGCGAGAGGGGGATGGACATTGGCAGCTAAAAACATTGATTTTTCCCTCTCGCTGCTGATAGTCCCGTCCTCCACATCATCTCCCCTGTGCGTGCACGCTGGGGACAGTGGTACTTCGGGGAACACGTGGAGGACGGGACTATCAGCGGCGGCAGCAGCGAGAGGGAAAAATCAATGTTTTCAGCTGACAATGTCCATCCCTCTCTCTGCCGCCGCTGCTGATAGTCCCGTCCTCCACATCATCTCCCCTGGGGACAGCGGTACTTCGGGGAACACGTGGAGGACGGGACGGGACGGGACCACTTGCCTGACCTCACTTCCTGACAAATCACCTGCGTTTTTGCTAGCAAAAATGCAGGTAAAAGGCAGGTAAAATGCACCACTTTTGATTAGCATGCATTTTTCCTGCGTTTTTGATGCCCTCATTGTTTTCAATGGGTGACAAATGTTGACAAAAACGCAGGAAGAATGAACATGCTGCATTTTTTTTGTCACAAACTTTTGACAAAAAAAACGCTGACAAATAAACTGCAATGTGCGCATGACAAATCTGACTTCTCATAGACTTTGCTGGGAACTCAGATGTCAGAAAGTTCTGCTGACAAAACTGCAGCCAAAAAAGCAGCAAAAAAGCAGGAAAAAAAGCAGCGTGCGCATGTAGCCTAAATGTTACATTCTCTAATTGGGCTATAGTCAGCAGTGGGGTACCACATGGATCTGTGCTAGGACTGATTCTTCTTAATCTCTTTATTAATAACCTTGTGGATGGGATTGATAGTAAAGTGTCAGTCTTTGCTGATGACATCAAACTCTGTAGGTTATTAAAAACGGACCTTGATAGTACAATATTAGAAAATGATCTGGATAAGCTGTCTGAATGGGCAGACACTTGCCAAATGAGATTTAATGTTGATAATTGTAAAGTAATGCACCTAGGACATTAAATGGAAGTAAACTCGGAACTATAGAACAGACAAAGGACTTGGTATTCTGGTAACAAGTAAACTGAGCCTCAATACTCAATGTCAGGCAGCAGCTGCTGAAGCTAACAAGATTTTAGGGTGTGTAAAAAGATAGGGTGTGTAAGAGTGAGATTAGATCCCGTGATCCCAATGTATTGTCACCCCTCTAAGAATCACTTGTAAGGCCACATCTTGAATATGGGATCCAGTTTGAGCTCCACATTTTAACAACGATATTAAGAAGTTAGAGTCAATTCAAAGGAGAGCAACTAAATTATTGCAAGGAATGGAAGGCCTCCCATATGATGAGAGGTTGAAAAAGTTAGATCTGTTTAGCTTAGAAAAAAGATGTCTCAGAGGAGATCTCATTTATATGTATAAATACATGTGTGGTCAATACGAAGACTGGCACATGACCTATTCCTTCCTAAGACAATATTACGGACCAGGGGGCACTCACCAGAAATTACCCCTACACGAATTGCAGATTGAGTGGTATTATTAGAGAATAGAATGTATTTATATTAGTTGTGAAAAGAACTGTTGGTTGTATATAGCAGCAACCCAATGCTAAATCGTATACCAAGCAATGCCGAGCACGCTCGCCCATCACTGCTAATTATGCCAGAATAGTGGGGGAACAGGCAGATGAAAATCAGGGACATTTTCAAAGGCAGGCACTGAAACATGTAGCCATTGTAAATCTCCCATTTGAAGGAATAGTGGGTGTGGAATCCAAAGATTCCTCAAAAAGAACCATGGTTGAGAACTCACAAGTGGCAGTATGTACCTCACAGGTACCTACTGACAGTCTTGTTGACATCTATTGACAACTACAGATCCCTATAAATTTGGTTTCAGTATGTCATGTCATATTGAATTCTTCTTGGAGACCCCACATAAAAATCATAGTCAAGGATCAAAGACGCAAATCATGCTTGACATTGGTGCGGAAATCTCCATTACTAATGTCAAAGATTATTTACATTCCAACAGCCGTCAATGAGTGGTGATTGAATTTGATCACTAACAATAGGAGATGAAGACAAACAGAATTGAGGAAGTTGATCTTTCAGATTGCCAAATACATATTCCTCAGGATGTCAATGTGTTATTACCCCAATTCTGACAACCTCATGAGAACTGATGTAATAACCTAAAGCGGAGAGATCCTAGATTTGGCAAACTGCATTACATGGAAGGGACCAAGACAATCCAAGGTATGTGTCATACAATGCCAGTGTCTGGGACTACTCCTTCCGGCAATGGAGCGTTCAGTATATGTATTCGAAAACACATGTCCAGAGGTCTCTTACAACCTACACATCAAACCCGTTGTGTACAAACACAATCTGTGAGCTCAGAGTAAAAATGACTGTGGGAAATTGATTGGTGTTGAAGTGCAACCTACCCCCTCAATGCCAATACCACTTTCTACCAGAAGCGAGCCAGTCGATACTCAGCACAATCCTTGAATTTGAGACAAGAGGGAAATGTGAAG
The DNA here is from genome assembly GCF_048569485.1 of Anomaloglossus baeobatrachus. NCBI lineage: Eukaryota > Metazoa > Chordata > Amphibia > Anura > Aromobatidae > Anomaloglossus > Anomaloglossus baeobatrachus. The sequence goes on from NC_134354.1 coordinate 673,540,762, forward strand.
TGCAACAACCCTCTATAGGCAGTGAAGAATGATACTAATGAGTAGGATCTCACTATAGCGCTATGTGTCCTCATCAAATACATGCCCCATGTACAGACTCCTGACATAATGGCTAGGATAAGCAGCAAAAGCTTAATATTCTCGACCATTAATGTTATCAAGGGGCTCTTTTCTATTAAACTCACTGAAAATTTTAGGTACAAATATGCCTCTAAAGTGGAGAACAAATGTGACGCCCTGGACCCCAGGGGTCACAGATCACTACACAACACCAGACACCCCCCCTTCCATGGACAGGGCACACCAGTCAAACATTAAACCCTTGTTGCCACCCTCCAGGGTTGATGTCTACACCATGTGGGGCAGAGCCAGGTGGTTGGCCCCGCCCATCGAGGAGTTCACAGCCTGGAGGTGGGAAAAACACAGTAGTCAGTCCAGTTGTGGTCGGTAGTGAGTGAGGAGTGAAAACTGTTGGTGTCTGGGTCGGAACCCAGGCACATTCAGCAAGGTCGGCAGACGGTGATGGCCGTCTGCAGGAGTTGGCGAAGGTCAGCGGAACCGTAGGACCGGGGTCGGGCGGTGGCCCGCCGGTACCGAACCGGGGAGCAGATTGGAGCCAAGCACCAGGCAGGGTACTCAGACCCCGACTAGGCTTAAAGCCAACCTTTAGTCAAATTCTCTGATTGCGGTCTGGACCTCAGGGGTTCATTCCCACCCAAGTTCCGATTGAAGGCAACAGCCCAACCGTTCCAGATAAGTGCCACCGCCAATGGCCAGAGATCCAAAGGGCCAGTGTCTGCGGCCAAACGGGCTCCTCCGGCACATATCGTCAGGGAGCGGACTCTCAGTGCTCAAGCATTGGGGTCAAAACACAAAACACAGGTGCAGGGAACGATAGCCACCATCAACCCATCCAGGGAGAACACCACAGCCGGCTGCAGGCCCCGTCCATCCAGACGTTTGGTTTACCAGAGACTCTGTCCATCTGTGTCTGAGTGAGTACACCAGTGCCATCCGGCACCACGCTGGGCTACACCGCAACCCTGCACCCTGTCAAAACCCATCCTGAGGAATTCAACCTCCTACCGGGCCCCGGGACCACCAGCCCCTACCCACGGAGGGGCCAACACCTAGCTGCTCCCCGCCATCACTCCCGGGAACCCCGTCACCAGCAGCGGTGGTGCCCACCGTCACCACAACCCATGGGTGGCGTCACGAACACTCCATCCATCCCAAAAATCCAACTCCCCCTCCCTTTTAACTCGTGGGCGAGGAGCGCTGCTCGAGCCCCGGGTCCGGCCTGCTCGAGCCACCGAGGAGAAGGCACCGTATCCGAGCGCGACCTCCCCGAGCAGCCCCTGCGACGGGGAAAGCTGGCCCCTGCCCTCGACACAAACAGTACATTTTTAGTGTACTTCCCAAGGGTTCCACAGAAGTCATGCATATTTTCAGCAGGCGTTGGCAGCTGTGCTGAGCATGTTTTTACGTACAGAGTGTCTCCAGCCATATGTTGATGACTTGCTCCTACACACAAAAACCATGTAAGAACTCTAAGGGGTACTTTGCACGCTGCCACATCGCTACTGCGATATCGCCGGGGTCAAATCGAAAGTGACGCACATCCGGCGCCGGTAATGACGTCGCAACGTGTAAAGCCTAGATGCGCCGATAAACGATAGCAAAAGCGTCGTAAATCGGTGATCTGTGTAGTGTAGGTCATTTCCATAATATCGCTGCAGCGACAGGTACGACGTTGTTCCTCGTTCCTGTGGCAGCACACATCGCTGTATATGAAGCCGCAGGAGCGAGGAACATATCCTTACCTGCCTCCACTGGCTATGCGGAAGGAAGGAGGTGGGCGGGATGTTTACGTCCTGCTCATCTCTGCCCCCTCTGCTTGGCCGCCTGCTATGTGACGTCGCTGTGATGCCGCACGTCGCGCCCCCTTAGGAAGATGATGTTCGATGATGTTCGCTACGGCAGCTATCACAAGATATCGCATGTGCGATGGGGGCAGGTACTATCGTGCTCGGCATCACTATCATCGGCTAGCGATGTCGCAACGTGTAAAGTACCCCTAAGTTCTGTTAAGGGAACTGTTGGGACTCATGGCTAAATCTGGACTCAAGCCGAATCCTCAGACGGTCAATTTGGTCAGGGCAAAAGTGACTTTCCTTGGGGTTCAGATTTCCTTTGGAGCCAAAAGTTACCTAAGCCTGGCATTGTGCAGGACTTGTGAAAGTTCCTGGGATTGGCCTACTTCATGAGTGAGTTCATAAACAATTTTTCTGCCAAAGCAAAAACTCTCTATGAACTCCTCAGAGGAGAAGAACCCTCACTCAAGACATGGTTGGAAGCACAAGAAGAGGCCTTTTCAATTCTAAAATGAGATCTCCCCCTGATCTGTATTGGCAACTCCTAACTCAGATGGGGAATTGGCCATCCAGACATATGCTGGGACTGAGTCTATCTTGGTTGTCCTTCTACACCGGATAGGACATGATGGTAGACTGCTGGTATACTTTTCTGATCTTTGCTCACCTATCGAACGAGGGTTCGACGAATGTGCCAAACAACTGGCTGCCATACATTATGCTGTCAAAACCACCAAGCATATTATAGGGTTCACTTTGAAAACTCCACATTCTCCTTTGGTTCTCTTGCTCTGAAATAAAGTCCCTGGAGACTCCCAACAAAGTTTTGGGAGGTGGATAATGGACTTCAGTGGCCGTAATCTGAAAGTAGACCACAAAGCGAAGTACAGTATATTCTGTCCCAGTTGATGAACATCACAGGGAATAAACATGACTGTGGACAATCATCATAGACCATGACACCAGAAATGTTCAGGACCGACAGACATCTGGAAGACAGGGTGTTTGTTAATGGCTCTCAATTCTGTCTGGATGACACCTATGTGACAGGATTTGCGGCGCGCAATGAGACCACAGGCATCCAAAGTCACATCAGGTTACCAGGTCATATGTCAGCACAACTGGCAGACCTGGAGGCTGCCAAGGAGGCTCTCCTCCTTCAACCACCATGGACTCAAACTATATACAGTGCCTTGAAAAAGTATTCGACCCGCTTGAATTTTTCAACCTTTTCCCACATTTCAGGCTTCAAAAATAAAGATAAAAAATTTAAATTTTATGTTGAAGAATCAAGAAGTGGGCCACAATTGTTAAGTTGAACGAAACTTATTGCTTATTTTAAACTTTTATAAAAAATAATAAACTGAAAATTGGGGTGTGAAATATTATTCGGCCCCTTTACTTTCAGTGCAGCAAACTCACTCTAGAAGTTCATTGAGGATCTCTGAATGATCCATTGTTGTCCTAAATGACTGATGATGATAAATATAATCCCCCTGTGTGTCATCTAGTCTCCGTATCAATGTACCTGCTCTGTGATAGTCTCAGTGTTCTATTTAAAGCACAGAGAGCATCATGAAGACCAAGGAACACAACAGGCAGATCCGTGATACTGTTGTGAAGTTTAAAGCCGGATTTGGTTACAAAAAGATTTCCACAAGTTTAAACATCCCAAGAAGCACTGTACAAACTATCATATTGAAATGGAAGGAGTATCATACCACTGCAAATCTACCAAGACCCGGCTGTCCCTCAAAAATGTCATCTCAAACAAGGAGAAGACTGATCAGAGATGCAGCCAAGGGGGCCATGATCACTCTACATGAACTGCAGAGATCTAAAGCCGAGGTGGAAGAGTTTGTTCATAGGACAACAATCAGTCGTACACTGCAAAAATCTGGCCTTTATGGAACAGTGCCAAGAAGAAAGTCATTTCTCAAAGATATCCATAAAAAGTGTTGTTTAAAGTTTGCCACAAGCCACTACCTGGGAGACACACCAAATATGTGGAAGAAGGTGCTCTGGTCAGATGAAACAAAAATCGAACTTTTTGGGCACAATGCCAAACGATATATGTTTGTCATAAAAGCAACACAGCTCATCACCCTGAACACACCATTCCCACTGTCAAACATGGTGGTGGCAGCATCATGGTTTGGGCCTGCTTTTCTTCAGCAGGGACAAGGAAGATGGTTAGAATTGATGGGAAGATGGATGGAGCCAAATACAGGACCATTCTTGAAGAAAACCTGTTGGAGTCTGCAAAAGACCTGTGACCGGGACGGAGATTTGTCTTTCAACAAGACAATGATCCCAAACATAAAGCAAAATCTACAATGGAATTGTTCACAAATAAACGTATCTAGGTGTCAAGGCCATTTTACACACACAGATAAATCTTTGGCAGATCTGTGGTTGCAGTGAAATCATGGACATATTGTTCCATTTGTACACAGCCACAAACCTGCCACTGATTGTCCACAATTTCACTGCAACCACAGATCTGCCGCAGATTTATCTATGTGTGTAAAGTGGCCTTTAGAATGGCCAAGTCAAAGTCCAGACCTGAATCCAATCGAGAATCTATGGTAAGAGCTAAAAACCGCTGTTCACAAACGCTCTCCATCCAACCTCCCTGAGCTCCAGCTGTTTGCAGAGGAAGAATGGGCAAGAATTTCAGTCTCTCGATGTGCAAAACTGAGACATACCCCAAGCAGCTGTAATCGCAGCAAAAGGTGGCACTACAAAGTATTAACTTAACGGGGCCGAATAATATTGCACGCCATAATTTTCAGTTTATTACTTTAAAATAAGCAATAAATTTCGTACAACTTCACAATTGTGTCCCACTTGTTGTTTATTCTTCACCATAAAATTTAAATTTTTTCTTTATGTTTGAAGCCTGAAATGTGGGAAAAGGATGAAAAATTCAAGGGGGGACGAATACTTTCGCAAGGTACTGTACAGCGACAATTCGTATATAGTTCGATCCCTCAGCCTGCACCTGGACACATGGATGAGACTAGGATTTGTGCATTGACAGAATAAATCTCTGGCCCATGTGACAGTCCTGAAGGAATTGTGGGAGTGGGACACGGCACATCTGGCATAGCTAGCAATAAAGTCCTAGCACACCAGAGAAGAGAACAGCCTATAGGGAGCTTTACACGCTGCGATATCGCTAAGGAGATATCGTCGGGGTCACGGTGGTTGTGACGCACATCCGGCCTCGTTAGCGAGATGGCAGCGTGTGACTTCTCTGAGCGACCGTAAACGATCGCAAAAGAGGGAAAAATCGGTGGTCATGGAGAGGTCGTCCTAAAACAAAATATCGTTTTCTGCTCAGTAGCGATGTGGTTCGTTGCTTCTGCGGCACCACACATCGCTGTGTGTGACACTGCAGGAGCGACAACCATCACCTTACCTCCAGTGGAGAAGGAGGAAGGAAGGAGGTGGGCGGCATGTTCCGGCCTCTCATCTCCTACCCTCCTTTTCTATTGGGCGGTGGTTCAGTGACACTGCTGTGACGTCGCTGTGACGCTGAACGAACCGCCCCCTTAGAAAGAAGGCGGTTCGCCGGTCACAGCGACGTCGCAGAGCAGGTATGTGCGTGTGATGCTGCTGTAGCGATAATGTTCGCTATGGCAGCGATCACCACATATCGGCCGTACGACAGGGGCAGGTGCTATCATGTTCGACATCGCCAGCAAATGCTAGCGATGTCGCAGCGTGTAAAGTACCCCTATGACCTTGGGAAACAACAATGCTGAGGAACTGGCCAAATTAGCAGCAGTATCTGGGGTCCTTTGGGAACCAGTTAATGAGCATATTTTTGCATTCTGTTTTGCAATGAGGCAAACAAAGCTCAAAGATGGCCCTGTGCAATTTGAGAAGGAATTAGCCAAATACCCTTTTTAATGACACATCACAGCTCCACAGCATCCCTGGACAAAACGTCAAGGGATCCTGTGTTATGATAACGGTACGCAATTACTTCCTCTACCAGAAGTCCCGCAGCCTCTGTAGGGAGAGCTGATGAGACTAAGCCACCAATTGCTTGGGTAACTTGTCTGGGATAGGCTACTGTCCCTCCTGAGGGAGAAATTTTACTGGTATGGGATGTCCAACACGGTAGAGGAAGTCACCCGGCTGTGCTTGATATATGCTCAGGTCAACCGAAGGGCATCGGCAATGGAGCCATTGCTGCCACGAGTTCCGCCGGCAGAGGGTCTCTGGTCCCAAATCCAGATCGATTACATAGGACCACTACCAACAGGAAGTCAAAACTTCCATTGCGCACAGGTGGTAATAGATGACTTTTCCAAATGGGTAGAATTCATACCCATGGTCAATGATTCAGCTACCAGTATGGCATGGGTTCTCTAGGAATAGGTTTTGTCATGATGGGTTATCCCCAGAGTGATAGAATCAGACAGAGGGACACATTTCACAGGTAAGGCCATAAAAAGCGTTTTGTGGACTTCTGGACGTAAAGCAGACATTTCATGTCCCTTGTCATCCTCATCCCTCAGGCATCATGCAGCGAATGAACCGTTTTCTCAAAACAAGGCTTTCTAAAGCACTGCTGAAGAGAAGTTCCTTATGGGTAGCATCCTTTCTGGCAGTGCTGATGGGTAACTGAGCAACAGAGGTGACCAGTACCTGATGACCGGATGCAAAATAACCCTTTGTCTACCCACTTAGCTCCTAGTATTTGAGCCCATGAAGAATGCCATTGTCAGAGACATGTTCCTCCAACAGGTTTAACAGAACTAGAAGGAGTTGATGCCTCATGGAGCTTTACAGTTGCATAAATGGTACCTAAAGGGGGTGACGCCAATGCCCACTGTAAGGGAAAAGGTAATGGTAAAAAATGTCCTCAATTTCTGTAGTAATTGAAGTAAGGGTTTAGGAATTACCGCTCTTTAATACGTAGCTGCCTCTTTTTCAAGGAATCAAAAGTTATTGGTGTTACGCCGCTGAGGCGTGAAGATGTACTGTGGACACCTTTGACCACTGGGGGTCCGATGGTAGCAGATTACCTGATACAACAAAAGACCAGAGAGAACTTGGAGAAAATAAAAGATGGTTTATTAAGGGATTGGTTTACCAAGCAGGTGGTGAGAGGGCTCAAAGAGTCACAGTGCAGAGCACCGCCAGAGGAGCATTTGGCGAGGGAACCCCTATATAGGGATTATCCTGGCACAGCCCTGGAGGGTCCGACAACAACTTGCCAGAGAGACGACTCACGCTGAACACCCCCGGAGAGGTTACTACTGAGGGTACCTTTTTACAGGGATAATCGTGGTCACGGCTCCGTGGGCTCAGACAGTCCGTTAGAGAGCCTGCTTAGTCAGTAGAATAACGGCTCAATAGAAGAGTAGAATCTGGAATGCTCTGTACCGTCCAAGAGAAGCAGATCCTGTAGAAGAAGGATTCTGTAATGCTATGCATTTTTCCTGGAAAAGGGGATCCAGCCATTGTAGGAATTAGGAGAGTTCCCGAAGGTTCAGACAGAAGTATAGGGATCCAGACCATAAGTAGAGACCAGGTATAATGGACCTGCTGTGGAAGGTTCTGTGGAGAGAAAGAAGTAAGCATCTTTTCAGAGTAGAACACAGTCAGCAAGTGCAGAGCACAGCAGAAAGGGCCTGAACCCTAGCAACGCTCTATACAAATGTACCCCATAGGGTACAGGTGCCTTATAAGCAGGAAGCAATCCTGCAATCAGAAACAGCACAACAAGGAACAGGTGTACTGTTTCTTTAAATCCCAGCAGAGTGCAGCACGTGTAGCCTAAGTGTGCTCCCAGAGGACCTGCTGAGGGAGCAAAGGTTCTGGGAGGAGAAGGAGACAGGGCAACGCTCAGCACGGCAGACAGGGTAAGAGACACGCTGCCCTGCAGTCGCAGAGCCAGGCAGAACCAGAGGCAGGAATGGCGGTGCAGGGAGACCGTTGATTTCCCTACCCAGGAGAGACCGACCCCGCAGCCGAGGGCATGACAATTGGTCAATTATCTCAAAAGCTCTTTAATGGGCTGCATGGTCTATTCCCTCATTACCCAATTAGTTAAGCAGGTAAAAAGTCTGGAGCTAATTCCAGGTGGGGCATTGAATTTGGAAGCTGTTGCTGTGAACCCACAATATGCAGTCATAGGAACTCTCTGTGGCAGAGAAACAGACCATCATTAAGCTAAAAAAATAAATGCATAGGAGAGATTAAAGAAATATTAGGAGTGATAAAATCACTTGTTTAGTACATTCTGCAAAAAAAAAAAGAGTGCACTGGTGAGCCTGGGAACACACAAAGGCTTGTAAGTCCACGGAAGACAACAGGGGTTGATGATCGCAGAATTCTTTCTATGATGAAGAAAAACCCCTTCACACCATACTGTACATTCAAGTGAAGAACACTCTCCAGGAAGTAGGTGTTTCAGTATAAAAATCTACCATAAGGCCATGTGCGCACATGTGCGTTCTGCTGTGACAAATGAATGCGGAATGGATACAGAATTCATGCGTTCTAGTTGCTTGCTCTGCCATAGACAGAGTGGGAAAAGCATCCAAAACGCACAAAAGAAGTGACATGTTGCTTTTTAGAATGCAGCGATTCGGCCACAAATTTCAGCATGCAAATCTCTGCGTTCTAAAACACAACGTGCCCATGGATTTTACACACGTTAGATAGACTTTGCTGGGGACGTAGAACGCATGCGTTTACGTTGCAGTGCTAGACACATCTTAAATGTATGCAATATGCACATGTGTGCACACAGCCTAAAGAGGAAACTTAATGACAGCAAATACAGAGGGTTCACCACAAGATGCAAACCATTAATCAACCTTAAAGATAGAAAGGCCAGATTAAACTTTGTCAAAAAATGTCTAAAGACACTAGCACAGTTCTGGAAAAGCATTCTCTGGACAGATGAAACTAAGATCAACCTGTACCAGAATGATGAGAAGAAGAAAGTATGATCGAAAGCACACCACATCCTCTGTAACACATGGTGGAGACAGTGTGATGGCCGGGCATGCATGGCTTCCAATGGCCCTGGGTCAATAGTGTTTATTGATGATGTGACTGAAGACAGAAACAGCTGGATGAATTCTGAAGTGTACAGGGTTATACTTTCTGCTCAGATTCAACCAAATGCAGCAAGGGTGATTGGACGACGCTTCACAGTAATGATAAACAATGACCCAAAACATAAAAAGCAACAGAGAAGTTCTGTTTAGTCATGCATGAATATTCTGCAATGGCTGAGACAATCGCCAGATCTCAACCACATTGAGCCACATTTCACATGCTTAAGACAAAACTTAAAGGGGCTATCCGGTTTATTTTGCTTTTTTTTTGTAATTTCACTCTAGGGCTACATTGGACAGGTAAGAAGATAGTGACTACTTACCTGCCCTGCTGTCAGCCCCTCTCCCCCGGCTCAGAGCAGCCATGTGACTGCTCCTGCCGTGATTTTGCGCCCCCCTTCCCTGAACCCTCCCACATATCAAAGGCAGCAGCTGATGCATCTGAGGATGCTGGAGAGCTGCATACAGAGCTCACAACTGAGCAGCGCCAGGGAATCTGTCCTCTGTCAGCTGCGGCCCCCGCACCGGCTGCGTTCACCAAGGGGGTTCTATGTCGCCCAGGGATAGGGGTACTCAGATCCGGGCCAAGGGGTCACTTTTGTAGGTGTACGGTGGCGTGACCCAGTCTGTGATCCCAGGCTCCACAGCAAAAAGGGGATTATGTACAGGGGAGATTTGGTAGTCTATGTTCCGTGACGCCACCCGTGGTGTGCGGTGAGGTAATGGAGCACCGCCGCTGCCGGTCACAGGATCCTAGGGATGGTAATGGGCAGCAAGGTGGTGATTTTCCCTCCACGGGTAGGGTGTTGACTTGACGTCCCGGGACCCCGGTGTGATGGATTGGGGAGTAACGGGTGCAGTCCATGGCTTGGACCGGGTGGTGTAGAAGTACTCACAGTATAAGGCAATAACTGACACGAATCCAAGAATTAACCAAGTTGCTGGTAACTGGTGCCCACGGCTGCTGTGAGGACGGGTCCCATACACAGGTCCGCACTGGGTCCCGACAGTCGGCACCGGGGGGGCCCACTACCCTGTTCCGGTCCACTTCGGGTCCCACAAGCGGCTGGCCTATTCCTGAGGCCCTCACTACCACTTCTCCTATCTCCCACTGGAGCTGCTTCCAGACTTCTCTCCTCCTGCAGACTGACTGAAAACTACACTCTGCTCTCTCCAAGCTCCTCTCTCCCCCTCCCGTTTTCCTGAGGAGGGGGCGAGTAGGGCCTGATTGGCTGGTGTGTATTGGTGTGGGAAACTCCACAAGGCAGAGGGAGATCTGCACCAAAAAGATGGATGCAGACCTCTGTGACACCCTGGTTTTGCCAGGGCGGCACACTCCCCCTTGGTAAAATACAGACCGTCCGCGGGCTGTCCAGCTACCTGCATTTATTAAACGGGAAAAAAGAAAAGTTAAACATTACAAACATGCATCTTCCCACATCGGGAGGTACGTTTGCTCAAACTGTAAAGTGTTAACTCTGCTGCCAACGCAGCTTCCTCAGTAACTTTCCCACAGTCCACCACAGGGCAGCATGGGTCCCCAATGCCACATTCACTCACGGTGGCACTGTCCAGAAAGACCCCGTCTTCCACTGCTTGCGGTGCGGGTACGGTAGACCGGACTCTGTAACGGGAACTGTCCTCACTCCTTTAACTCCCTGCCGTCCTCCACCAGGGGCTCCAACCACTGATGGCGCCCACTGGGACTCCAACCGCAGCGGCGTTCAACAAGTCGGGCAGGGTCCTCCTCCTTCCACCCGTATGCTGGATGGCGTCTCCCGGGAACATGGGGACGTTCAACAAAGGCAGGAGGTTTACTGCAGGAGCGGGTCCTTTAAAACTTTAAAACATTTAACTTTTAACTGTCAACTTGCGGGTAGCCGTCCATGTTCCACTACTGCTGCTGCCGCCCCCAGTGCAGGGCACGGGTTCCGTGCTCCACCTCCTGCTCAGGAGCCAGTCCCACTCGGATGCCCTCGGCGCCCGCTACAACCGGCCTCGCTAACTGCTGAGGGCCCCATCGCTCAGTGGCCTGCTCCTCCTCTCTGCAGGTGCACTCTGGCTGCTGAACAGCCGGGACGGGGTACCTGGGAGCGGCTGGCGCCACATCTGGGGCAGACCTCCAGTCGGGTGTCACCTCTGCTGCGGCCGGGCGGACTGCCGGGGCCGATGTCATCACCGTTGCAGCCGGGCGGACTGCCAGAGCTGACGTCATCTCTGTTGCTGTTGCGGCTGGGCGGACTGCCGGGGCCGGGGATGACATCATCGGGGCTGTGGTCTGGCTTGTCCAGGAACGGAATTAGGCAAAGTCCTGGTCTCCATGCCGTTACAGTCCTGGTTACATGTCGCAGACTCCGCCTTCTTGCTGCTCCCTCTTGGTACTCGGGAGCAGTCCTTCTAGTAACTTTTTAAGTCTCTCTTTCGCTTCCGGTCCTCCGGCGCTTCATTTCCGCCTGCGTTCTCAGGCGGTGGAGCCTCTTTTTCGCGCCCACCGCTCGGGGAAGAAGGCGCTGGGCGGGAGATTTTCGTGCCCAAAACTGGCGGCAAAGATGGCGACTTCGGGATTTTTCCTCAGCAGGACGCCGCTGATGGACGGGACAAGGCGCACTTCCACCGGTAAGTGGATAGGTTCAATCCTGTTCGTGACGCTAATTTGTGTCGCGCAGGGATAGGAGTACTCAGATCCGGGCCAAGGGGTCACTTTTGTAGGTGTACGGGGGCGTGACCCGGTCTGTGAGTCCAGGCTCCACAGCAAAAAGGGGATTATATACAGGGAAGATTTGGTAGTCTATTTTCCGTGACGCCACCTGTGGTGTGCGGTGAGGTAACGGAGTACCGCCGCTGCCGGTCACAGGATCCCGGGGATGGTAATGGGCAGCAAGGTGGTGATTTTCCCTCCACGGGTAGGGTGTTGATGTCCCGGGACCCCGGTGTGATGGATTGGGGAGTAACGGGTGCAGTCCACGGCTTGAACCAGGTGGTGCAGGAGTACTCACAGTATAAGGCAATAACTGACACGAGTCCAAGAATTAACCAAGTTGCTGGTAACTGGTGCCCACGGCTGCTGTGAGGACGGGTCTCACACCCGTGTGTGTAATTCGGGTGTTTTACTCCTGCCTGGTGTCTGCTCCGTACACAGGTCCGGACTGGGTCCCGACAGTTGGCACCTGGGGGCCACTACCCTCTCCCGGTCCACTTCAGGTCCCACAAGCGGCTGGCTCATTCCTGAGGCCCTCACTACAACTTCTCCTAGCTCCCACCGGAGCTGTTTCCAGACTTCTCTCCTCCTGCAGACTGACTGAAAACTACACTCTGCTCTCTCCAAGCTCCTCTTTCCCCCTCCCGTTTTCCTGAGGAGGGGGCGAGCTGGGCCTGATTGGCTGGTGTGTATGGGTGTGGGAAACTCCCCAAGGGAGAGGGAGATCTGCACCAAAAGGATGGATGCAGACCTCTGTGACACCCTGGTTTTGCCAGGGCAGCACAGTTGTATTTGAGAGAACTTGCTATTAGGGGACCGATTCCCCGGCGCTGCTCAGATGGGAGCTCTGTATACAGCTAATGCAATGATCAGCCGCCGGCCAATCAGAGGCAGCAGCTGATCACTGGAGAAGCTGCATAGAGAACTCGTTCTGCACAGCGCCCGGGAATCTGTCCTCTGATATAAAGCGCAGTCAGAAGCAGGACACCAAGGGAACGAGGACAGGTGAGACGGATGTGTCTTTGGTTTTTTTTTGCGTGTGTGAAGTATGGCAGAATAGGGGACACTACTACATGACGGAAGAGGAGCACTAAAGGGGCCATTACTACAGGATGAGCAGGACGGGCACAAGGATGGGGCACAGTACCATAGCATGTGCACAAGGATGGGGCACAGTACTATAGTATGTGCACAAGGATGGGGCACAGTACTATAGCATTTGCACAAAGATGGAGCACAGTACTATAGCATGGGCACAAGGATGGAGCACAGTACTATAGCATGTGCACAAGGATGGGGCACAGCACTATAGCATGTGCACAAGGATAGAGCACAGTACTATAGCATGTGCACAAGGATGGGGCACAGAACTATAGCATGTGCACAAGGATAGGGCACAGTACTATAGCATGGACACAAGGATGGGGCATAGTACTATAGCTTAAGCACAAGGATGGGGCACATTACAGGTTGGGGGCATTACTATACGATGAGCACAAGGATGGGCATATTAATACATTATGTGTGCCCATATTGTGCTGTCCTAGAGGTCTGTGCTGAGCAGAATACTGACAGCCAATGAGTGTGCAGAGGGCGGGGCTGGACAGGGAGGCCGGGCGGTGCCAGCTCTGACTGTGAGGTTTGGCAACCAAGGATAGCAACAAGTCAAGTTTGCTTGAGCTGCATGTAAACAAAGAGGCTGCAGAAATAAAGGAATAATTCAAAAGGAACAAAAGTTAGAAAACAAAAAAATAATGTAGGGGTGTTTTATATGACAATACAGCACAGATTAGCGTAAAACATTTTTTAGAGTGTATGTCGGACAACTCCTTTAAGGTAGAAAGATTCACAAACAAGCAACAACTGATGTCAGCTGCAGTACATGCCGGCAAAGCATCACAAAGGAGCACAGCCAGCGTTTGGTGACATCCATGGCTTCCAGACTTCAGGCAGTCATTGCCTGTAAAGGATTCTCTACAAAGATTTAAAAATGAGCATTTTTTATGTTAAAGTAAATTTGGCCAATCTAATTGTCCCCTAAAATGAGAAAGCTTTATAGAAAAATAGTTGCAATTCCTAAACATTTCAAAACCCTTTAATTAAACCTGAAAGTCTGCACATCAATTGCATTTCTGTTGTTTCATTTTAAATAAAAAATATCAGCATGCAGATCCTAAATCATGAAGATTCAGTCACTGTCCAAATATTTCTGGACCCCACAGTGTACCTTTTAATGACCAAGATTAGAAAAAATCCACCACACCCAGATAACCCTGCTTAAGCGGGCTTTACATGCTGCAACATCGCTAGCCGATGCTAGCGATGCCCCCATCGTACGGCCGATATGTGGTGATCGCTGCCGTAGCGAACATTATCGCTACGGCAGCGTCACACGCACATACCTGCTCTGCGACGTCGCTGTGACCGGCGAACCGCCTCCTTTCTAAGGGGGCGGTTCATTCAGCGTCACAGCGACGTCACAGTAGCGTCACTGAACCGCCGCCCAATAGAAAAGGAGGGGAGGAGATGAGCGGCCGGAACATGCAGCCCACCTCCTTCCTTCCTCCTTTTCCGGTGGAGGCAGGTAAGGAGATGTTTGTCGTTCCAGCGGCGTCACACACATAGCGATGTGTGCTGCCGCAGGAACGACAAGCAACATCGTTACTGCAGCAGCAACGATATTTGTTAAGGGACCCCCATGTCACCGATGAGCGATTTTGAACGTTTTTGCGACGATTCAAAATCGCTCATAGGTGTCACACGCAACGACATCGCTAACGCGGCCGGATGTGCGTCACAAATTCCGTGACCCCCTACGAGATCGCTTCAGCGATCTCGTAGCGTGTAAAGCCACCTTTAATCCCCAATTTCTAAAATCAGGAATAGACAAGTATGGGTATTAATCTTGTTTCCTCTATGACTTTTTTGCCAAACAATATCCCATATCTCACTTCCTCAACTCCTATATGTATACAAGAAACTAATATTGGGTTTAACTGCATTGAACCATTTACACCATAATTTTAGGTTTTTAGCCTACTGATGCAATGTAAACAATACTATATGGTATAATGTAACAACCTTGTGACTAGTAGCTGTGCAGGTGCACTGTAGTATGCAAATGGATGGAATAAAAAGGATGACAAGATATTACTTAAAGTTGTTTTCAGCCACCCCAGGTGTGTAAAAAAAACCCCATTAAATAGTACTAAGAAGTTCTGGGATGATTTATTTGTTTTCCAAAACTCCCAGACATGTTGTGTGTAGTAAAGTCTGGAAGAAACAAAAAAAATCTTGTATAGAATTGCAGATTCTACAGAATTTATACCAAGTCTGGACTTTTCACTTTCTTGAGAACACCACCAAACTTTCTTGTTGGCCTTACCAGTTCGGTGGTAAGCAACTTAATGCTATTAATGCCTTGAAATATAAAATAGCATTTGTCTGGAGACCGTTAAGTGACCCAATTCTGCATATATGCCATCTTCATTGACTGTTTGATGAGCTTCATCTCTTGGTTGGAGTGTCTGGGCTTTGGGGAACCGCATACTACAATTCTGTCAGATGTTATCAAAGGTCCAGAAATGAGTGCATTGGTTGAGTGTCATGTGCATCGGGGCAGGACTTTGTGGGTCGGGTCTTCAATAATAATTCCTTCCCTGGCTGCCTGCCTCCCCTCTCTTTAAACTTCTGTCCTCTGCCGCTGGGATTAACACTCTGGCCGGCGTGTGCGCAGTAGTATTTCAAAGTTTTTCTCAAACTCTTCAATAAAGTGACACCAGAATCAGCACATGCGAGTATCATGATTTCCAGCGCCATTTTACTAAGAACACTGTGGAGATGACTAAGGTGGCGGTGGTGCATGTGTAACGCCACTGTAAACGGGTCGTTACAGGGTATTAAATGTTACCCCATTTTTCCCGAGCAGGAGGAGGAAGGGTCCCCACAACACACACTCACATCACACTGGCAGGAAGGAGTTAACAGCATTTGCAGCATGAAGTTTGTTCTGAGTCCATGACTCATCCTGTTTCCTTAATGAGCAGGTGGCTGGACACAGGCAGGTCCCCATGACAACCAAGGGGAGGGGGGCCTGAAGGAGTGAGTTTAGTGCAGAGCACAAAAGTTTTAGGCAGAAGGTCAGGGGCTGCAAGGGAGTGCAGACGTCCAGAGAACAGCTCCTGTTGAGGAGATGCCACGAGACCAGGGCTGATAACACCTAGAGGAGGGGAATGGAGCTGAGGACTGGGGTTCCTTGGAGAAAGTTGTACCCGGTGGTGGTTGTGTTGGTCCGCTACCGGGGATGAGAGAGACAGAGAGGCGGCGAGTTCCCAAGATGCTCTATGCCATGGGGACGGCACTAACGCACCGAAAGGGAGAGACCCCCAGAACACCTCACCGGACACCCCTTCCTCCTACCTGCCCGGGACCGACCAAAGGCTACAGGCGGTGAGGGCCAGCAACCGGGTGCGATGTGAAACGGACTTTATATAAAGAACAACTGGAACCGCACACTGTGACTGCTGTGAGTAATGCCGCCGCACTGTGCCCCCGGTGTCCGAGGACTGTTTCCCTGGGTCTCATTAACCTCCCGGGGCTCCCCCGCTCCACCCGTGGGGAGCGATTCCATCCGGCTGCCCGTAACACCTGCCCCGGAGAGAGACCGCGCAGCGGCGGCTGAACACCTGGCCGCAAACCACGGGTGGCGCTGCAAGCATCCCCCGTCCCCGACCCGTACCGTTTCCTGGGGGAGAGTGATGGCAAGCCCCCCCCCCCAGGGACCCCGTTACTCTCCTTCCGTCCCCCTTGTAACACCGGACTGAAGGTCGGACTTTCCTTTTTATTGAAACCCGCCGGGGGTCAAGGAAGCCGGGTCGGGGCACTCACAGCCTGACCCTGAATACCATCGGCCCGGTGACCGTGCGAGCCCTGCAAGACCCGGCGTGGGCGTTTCACATGCACTGATAAAACAAATTTTAATCTGCGCATGCACCACTACCCCTCATATTCGTCTTTACAGTGTTTCCAATAAAATGCCGCCAGAGATCGTGTGGTGCAAAAGCGCTGATTCTGGCGCCATTTTATTGAAGAGCTGTAGAATATGATGGTACTGTATAAACAATGCATAAATAAGAATGATAATAATACAGAGCATTGCTCAAATTTATTAAAGAAGCCCTTCAATTAACTTTTTTTTATGTATATGTGGCGCCCTGGAGTAGCCAGGGGCCACAGGTAACAACACACACGCACCCCCACCCCCAGCAGGTCACAGCAGTCATCTCCAGTGAGACTTGATTTCCTCCCTCAGGTTCAGACAGACACACCAGGTGGGCGGAGTCATGCAGATGGACACGCCCATCGAGGAGTCTAGCTGGTCTGAGGCAGGAAACAACAGAGACAAGTCCAGGCAGAGGAAGGGAGAGGAGGTGTGCAGAGTGGCAGAAGCAGACAGGGGCCTAGGTTGGAGCCTAGGACCCTCTTGTAGTCGGTCAGGCAGACGGTAGTGGCCGTCTGCAGGGGCCGGGAAGACAGTCCTGGTGGAACCATAGGTAGCCGGGACAGGGTGGTGGCCTGTCCGGTACCAAACCGGGGAGCCAGCTGGAAACCGGAGCACAGGAGGAGCATATAAAGAAAGTGCAGGGAAGGACGCACACTATTAGCCTGGAGTCAGGGGAGAAAGTACAGCAGCCGGCTGCGGGACCCGTCAATCCAGCCGTTTGTTTTACCAGAGACTCCGTATATGTTATTGGCTGAGTACCACCGTGCCATCTGGCACTGCGCTGCCCCCGCGACCCTGCACCTCGCCAAACCCCGTCATCCACTTTCCAGTCACCATCACCAGGCCCCGGGACCACCAAAACCCCCTACCCACGGAGGGGAGAGAAACATCTCGGCTGCTCCCTGTCATCGCTCCCGGGATCCACGTCCAGAGCAGCGGTGGTGTCCCAACCTCACCACAACCGTGGGTGGTGTCACGGACAACATCCTCAAACCAAACCATCCCCTTTTCACTCACGGGCGAGGAGCGCTGCTCGAGTCCCTGGATCCGGCCCACCGCTCGAGCCACCGAGCAGCAGCAGCGCCGGACCCGAGTGTGGTGAGCGCAGCGCCCCGCCGCCCACAACATATACATGTATATCTAGGGTACTTTCAGTGTGTTAATATACTTATGTACAGGCATCTTTTCCAGCATCCAGCACCGTTTCACTCCTCTTCTGTGACGTGACCACTCTTCAACTCTCTAAGTAAAGGGTACTTTACACGCTGCGATATCGGTATCGATTTTGCTAGAGAGCATACCCGCCCTCGTCAGTTGTGCGTAACGGGCAAATCGCTGCCCGTGTCGCACAACATCGCTTACACCCGTCACATGCACTTACATGCCTAGCGACGTTGCTGTGACCGGCGAACCGCCTCCTTTCTAAGGGGGTGGTTCGTTCGGCGTCATAGTGACGTCACTAAGCGGCCGCCCAATAGTAGAGGAGGGGCGGAGATGAGCGGGCCGAACATCCCGCCTATCTCCTTCTTTCCTCATTGCCGGTGGGACGCAGGTGCGGTGAGTTTCCTCGTCCTGCGGTTTCACACATAGCGATGTGTGCTGCCTCAGAAACGACAAACAACCTCGTTACTCACCAGACAACGATATTTGGTGTTTGGACGACCTCTCCAAAACCAACGATTTTTACCACTTTTGCGATCGTTGAAGGTCGCTCGTACGTGTTACACGCTGCGATGTTGCTAACGACGCCGGATGTGCGTCACAAACACCGTGACCCCGACGATAAATCATTAGCGATATCGCAGCGTGTAAAGCACCCTTTAGGCTCAGATCACATGAGCATATAAAATATCTGGTCCAATTTTCATTCTGTAAAGTGGGCCAATGTTTTTTTCACTTGTCATACGGGTGCAATCCATTTTTTTTACTTAGCAGCTATTAATCATTAACATGAGCATTTAAAGTTTCCTAGGATTGTATTGTATCCATAAAAATTGTATGCTATACTGTGGCTCTGTATGGCATCCGATCACAAGGGGGCCCCGTGCTACCCTAATATCAGGGACACTCCTGATGGTGGAGAGGCCTGAGTCTCCTTCCTGGCCCTGCTCCTACCAGTCCTGATCTGATTCCTCCTCACCCTCCAACCAGGGAGGTGTGATGAAATCCCCAGATATATACAGACAAAGGAAAACAAAAACTTTGTCACACAGCACGAACATACAAAGGTAAAGACCGAAAAATCAGAAAGCACTCGTCCAATTAATAATAATAAATAATAATAATAATAATAGTAATGTAGATGCACGAAGACCTTTTGTTTTGTGTACAAATATTAGTACATGCCTATTGTCAAATTATTGTTGTTGATTGATCCAATAATTTTGGCATATAAACAAATTTGGACATTTTCCTATATGTTGCCACACATTTGAATGAATAGTCCTCTATATAAAGATTACTTAGTTTCTCCCTTTTTGTCATTTTAAATAGCAGCTTTTATGTTATCAAAGAACATGCAATTACTGTGCCAATGCAAAAGCAATGTTCTCACCCCCTATTGACACCCACCCACTTCACCCGTCTGTTCTCATTCATACACACTGCTTGCTGTTTTTGTGCCTAATCTAACTATATACATAGTATGTGATTTTGCATTTATTTCAATATCTGTTTTGTATTAATCACATTTGAGAATTGCATGAATGTCTAATGTGTTTCTATCTGACAGACACTGAGTATCTTTTTGTTCATATTTCATTCCATACTACATAAGTAGAATCTGTCACCAGGTTTTGGCACCTAATCTAAGAGCAGCATAATGCAGAGACAGAGTCCCTGATTCCAGTGATGTGTCACTTACTGAGCTGCTTGAGGCCTAAAACATACTTCCGCAAAAAAAAGTCCGTATGACACGGTCCGTTTTTCGGGTCCGTGTTCCGTTTTTTTGGGGCGTTTCTCCGGTACGTATGGCATCCGTGTGATGGCATATGCGAGCCGTGTGTACGTGTAAAATGTCCGTGTTTGTGTGTAAAATGCCCGTGTATGTGTACGTGGAATGTCCGTGTGGAATGTCCGTTTGTGTGTTGCACAATGTCGTTGATACATGTCGGCTGACAGCAGACAGAGTTGCGCGATGAGAATGAACTTGGGTGAACTTCACCCGACTTCATTGTCATGCCGCGGCTCTGTCTGTGTGCCGCGTACTGATTAGCGGTCACCTGTGAAGGATTCACCAGTGACCGCTAATCCCCTGAGTGACTGAAGTGAGCAGCCCTCTCTGATACTTACCGCTCCCCGATCACCCACGCGGCGAGGAACAGCTGTGCAGAGAATACGCGGCAACAATTACTTTGAATATGCCGGCCGCTCATTAATCAATCTCGTATTCCCTGCTTTCCCCACCCACCGGCGCCTATAATTGGTTGCAGTGAGACACGCCCCCCACGCTGAGTGACAGCTGTCTCACTGCACCCAATCACAGCAGCCAGTGGGCGTGTCTATACTGTGCAGTAAAATAAATAAATAAATAAAAAAAACGGTGTGCGGTCCCCCCCATTTTAATACAAGCCAGATAAAGCCATACGGCTGAAGGCTGGTATTCTCAGGATGGGGAGCCCCACATTATGGGGAGCCCCCCAGCCTAACAATATCAGTCAGCAGCCGCCCAGAATTGCCGCATACATTATATGCGACAGTTCTGGGACTGTACCCGGCTCTTCCCGATTTGCCCTGGTGCGTTGGCAAATCGGGGTAATAAGGAGTTATTGGCAGCCCCTAGCTGCCAATAAGTCCTAGATTAATCATGTCAGGCGTCTCCCCAAGATTCCTTCCATGATTAATCTGTAAATTACAGTAAATAAACACACACACCCGAAAAAATCCTTTATTAGAAATAAAAAACACAAACATTTACCCTGGTTCACCACTTTAATAAGCCCGAAAAAGCCCTCCATGTCCGGCGTACTCCAGGATGGTCCAGCGTCGCATCCAGCTCTGCTGCATGGAGGTGACCGGAGCTGCAGAGGACACCGCTGCTCCTGTCAGCTCCACGCAGCTAATGAAGGCAATAGCGCGATCAGCTGAGCTGTCACTGAGGTTACTCGCGACCAACGCTGAATACAGCTGATTGCGCTATTGCCTTCATTAGCTGCGTGGAGCTGACAGGAGTGGCGGTGTCCTCTGCAGCTCCGGTCACCTCCATGCAGCAGAGCTGGATGCGACGCTGGACCATCCTGGAGTACGCCGGACATGGAGGGCTTTTTCGGGCTTATTAAAGTGGTGAACCAGGGTATATGTTTGTGTTTTTTATTTCTAATAAAGGATTTTTTCGGGTGTGTGTGTTTATTTACTGTAATTTACAGATTAATCATGGAAGGAATCTCGGGGAGACGCCTGACATGATTAATCTAGGACTTATTGGCAGCTATGGGCTGCCAATAACTCCTTATTACCCCGATTTGCCAACGCACCAGGGCAAATCGGGAAGAGCCGGGTACAGTCCCAGAACTGTCGCATCTAATGTATGCGGCAATTCTGGGCGGCTGCTGACTGATATTGTTAGGCTGGGGGGCTCCCCATAACGTGGGGCTCCCCATCCTGAGAATACCAGCCTTCAGCCGTATGGCTTTATCTGGCTGGTATTAAAATGGGGGGGACCGCACGCAGGCTTTTTTTAATTATTTATTTATTTATTTTACTGCACAGTATAGACACGCCCACCGGCTGCTGTGATTGGGTGCAGTGAGACAGCTGTCACTCAGCGTGGGAGGCGTGTCTCACTGCAACCAATCATAGGCGCCGGTGGGTGGGGAAAGCAGGGAATACGAGATTGATTAATGAGCGGCCGGCATATTCAAAGTAATTGTTGCCGCGTATTCTCTGCACAGCTGTTCCTCGCCGCGTGGGTGATCAGGGAGCGGTATGAGCCGGGGGAAGAAAAAAACCGAGCGCCAATGTAAGTATGACTGAGAACAGCAGAAAAAAAGGTAAGTATACTGACTTTAATTAAAAAAAAAAAATAATAAGATCGCTAGTGTAAAAACGCACACGCACGAAACGTGCTGAACACGGACATACTCCGTGTGCGGTACATGCAGGCACGGACCCATAGACTAAAGCAGGTCCATGCCTGCGTGCTGCCGGCCAAAAACAGACATGTTGTCCGTGTAGAAAAGCGCACACACGTACTTACCACACGGACACACGTTCCGTGCGATTTTACATGTGTGTGCCATCTACCATTGATTAATATGGGTCTCCGTGTGTACGTGTCTCCGGTATGTGCAAATACGTACCTCACACGTACAAATTACACGGATGTGTGTTGCGGGTCTGATGTAGTTTTTATATTATTACTGATATATTAGCAGGAGGTTATTAGTAAAGGACTAGTAATTCTTCTGCCCAGTAGTCCTCCATAGTCATGAGCTTTTTATAACCCTGCCCCCACCATCTATGGTGATAATGTGAAAAAGGGTGGAGGGGGGAATGAAAATGGGGAAATTGACATTAATGGATTGATTATGTAAATATGGAAAATGTACATAAATGGATATACGAGACACCACCTTCAAAATGAACCTTTCACCAGGTTTTTGCTTCCATCTAAGAACAATATGATGCAAGGGCAGAGACCCGGATTCCAGGAACATATCACCTATGGACTGCTGTGTGGCCTTGGTAGAATCCATGTTACATCTGCTGAAAATATACCAGTTCTCTGAATGCTCAGCTCTGTATAACCCCACATCTACTACATATTGCGATAGGATCTTGGAGATGGGAATACCCCTTTAATGATCCATCCTTAAAACACAGTGATAACATAATGATGGTAAAAACGGACACACAGATGACACACTGAAACACTGATGACATTGGTGCTATTTTTTCACATACATACACATGGGGTCAAAATTGTTGGTACCCCTCGTTTAATGAAAGAAAAACCCACAATGGTCACAGAAATAACTTGAATCTGACAAAAGTAAATAGAAAAAAAAAATCTATGAAAATGAACAAATAAAAGTCAGAAATTGCTTTTCAACCATGCTGTCACAGAATTTAAAAAAAATGAAACTCATGAAATAGGCCTGGATAGAAATTATGGTACCCCTGAAAATAATGTGACAAAAGGGACATGTTAAATCAAGGTGCGTCCACTACTTAGTATTACAGGTGTCTACAATCTTGTGATCAGTTAGTGGGCCTGTATATAGGGCTACAGATACTCACTGGGCTGTTTGGTGACATGGTGTGTACCACACTCAACATGGACCAGAGGAAGCGAAGGAAAGAGTTGTCTCAGGAGAATAAAAAGAAAATTATAGACAAGCATGTTAAAGGTAAAGGTTATAAGACCATCTACAAGCAGCTTGATACTCCTGTGACTACAGTTGCACATATTTTTCAGAAATTTAAGATCTATACTGTAGCCATCCTCCCTGGACATGGCCTCAGGAGGAAAATTGTTGTTAAATCAAAGAGACAGATAATACAAATGGTAACAAAAGAGCCCAGAAAAACATTCAAAGACATTAAAGGTGAATTTCAAGCTCAAAGAACATCAGTGTCAGAATGCACCAGTTGTCATTGTTTGAGCCAAAGTGGACTTCATGGGAGACGCCCAAGGAGGACATCATTGATGAAAAAAATCATAAAAAAGCCAGACTGGAATTTGCCAAACTACATGTTGACAAGCCACAAAGCTTCTGGGAGAATGTCCTATGGACAGATGAGACAAAAATGAAACTTTTTGGCAAACCACATCAGCTCTATGTTCACAGATGGAAAAATTAAGCATATCAAGAAAAGAACACTGTTCTACTGTTAAACATGGAGGAGGCTCTTTTATGTACTGAGGCTGCTTTACTTCATCTGGCACAGGGTGTCTTGACTCTGTGCAAGGTAATATTAAATCTCAAGACTATCAAGAGAGAAATGTGCTGCCCAGTGTCAGAAAGCTTGGTCTCAGTCACAGGGTCTTACAACAGGATAAAGACCCAAAACGCACAGCTAAAAACACCCAAGAAAGGCTAAGAGGAAGACATTGGACTATTCTGAAGTGGCCTTCTATGAGCCCTGACATAAATCCTATTGAGCATCTTTGGAAAGAGCTGAAACATGCCATCTGGAAAAGGCAACCTCAAACACAAGACAACTGGAGCAGTTTGCTCTTGAGGAGTGGCCAAAATACCTGTCAAGAGGTGCAGAAATCTCATTGACAGTTACAGGAATTGTTTGATTGCAGTGATTGCCTCAAAAGGATGTGCAACATAAGATTAAGTTAAGGAGGAACCATCATTTCTGCCCAGGCCTATTTCATGAGTATTATTATTTTTTTTTTAAATTATGTAGAAGCAGAAAAGCAGTAAATGTCTGACTTTCATTTGTTCATTTTCATAGATTTTTTATTTATTATTACTTTTGTCAGATTCAAGTTATTTCTGAAACCATTTTGGTTTTTCTTTCATTAAACGAGGGGTACCAACAATTTTGACCACATGTGTATACAGGGATGTATGAATGAGGACTTAGACATTTATGGCAAATCCACAGAATATACCATACATTTTTGAAAGATGTAAGATTCAACCTCTGTGTGAGGCTTTATTCATTCAGTTCTATAGACAGTGGGAGTAAGAATACTTGGCTGTTTCAGCAGAAGTGAATAGACAGCGGTAGTATATGCATGACCAGTGGGTACCCCATCAAGTAGGAGTGTTTCAGGGAACCCCTGTTGCGGAGGGATGTGAGGATGATAGAGGTAGGGCCCTTAACTATTACACATTTATGGTATATCTTGTGACATACAGTATTTCTTCTGTAAGGCCCAATTTTTGTATAACTGTATAGGACCAATATTTGTGCAGTGTATGTCTGTATTATTTTGCAACATATTATTATTATTTTCATATATATGCAAAAATTATGTTGGTCTTATATAATGATCAATGAATGATGGTACATTGTGCCACTATATTTTTTAGAACCTACAAAACGATACAAAACTTTAAATAAAATGGTAATATATAATGAAGAGTGGCGCGTTCCAAGCTGTCAATCTCCTATAGGCGGACCTTCACCTTCCACTTCATCAGACGGGTCGTCATAGGCTGGTATCTCCAGGTGTGGCACTTCTGTTCAATATATCAATTTACATGGAGGGCACAACATAAAAAATAGGGATCAAGTAGTATTAATGCAAAAGAATAAGAAACAGGAAGATATCAACAACTAGATCACTCAAAACAAAAAAATATATATTTTTTAAAACAAGCCTAAAACACATGCTAAAAACTATTGAAATGCTCAAGTGAAAACAACAGACCAGACAGGAAAGATAATAAAGTCTCCGGTCACCCCCATAAGTCACTAATAAAGATTATATATAGTAATTGCAAAATAGAACATCTAAATGTGTAAGACTATTACGGCAAGAAAATGCATAAGACGGGCGGCACGGTGGCTCAGTGGTTAGCACTGTAGTCTTGCAGCGCTGGGGTCCTGGGTTCAAATCCCACCAAGGACACTATCTGCAAAGGAGTTTGTATGTTCTCCCCATGTTTGCGTGGGTTTCCTCCGTTTTCCTCCCACATTCCAAAGACATACAGATAGGCACTCTAGATTGTGAGCCCCAATGGGGACAGTGTTGCCAATGTATGTAAAGCGCTGTGGAATTAATAGCGCTATATAAATGAATAAAATTATTATTATTATTATCATTATTATTAAAGACAATCAATCGATAAAGTGCCCAAATAATAATGAAAAATAATGTACAGATGCAGACAATAAAATACAGATCAGTGATGTCAAGGAAAAAAGATTACCAGCATAGTCCAAAAAAACAATTTGCAAGCCAGATGATGCATATTGCGTTTTTTCATCATACTTGCTTTATTATTTTATCCCTTTATTTACTTATTGTTTTTTTCCAGAGTATTTATTCATGGAGGGTGTCACTGTAACCAGCACTCTACTTGTTTATTTATTAGGGTATTCCAATTTTTAATAAAGGGATATGTATAACCAACATACACATACAGTATGTGGCACATATTTTCCAGTACATTACAGTTTTACCCAACGTTATCAGACACAGTCCAACTTCCCTCTGGGTTGCACTGCTCCTGATCTAACTGAGCTGGTGAATCCCAGTACAACCCAGTTCACTGTTACAGCACACAACGTTATAGTTACCTTCCTTTCCTGCAGTCTCGTGCTCAACCTCTATAGGAGTCCTATAATGACTGTAGTAAAGCTTTACACTCCCAGACGTCTAGCGGGACATGGATCAGTTTGTGAACTATGTTTACATGCCAGTTAAGGTCTCTAGTAAAAATGCTGTTCACACCATGTGTCTCTGGCCACACTCGAAGTGCACGCTATCTTGCCTTCTGTCTTTTTTCTTCTGTTACACAAAGCACCCGTTGTATGTAGCCACAAGCAACCGACTTTACATCTGTTACTTTTGCTCACTAGTCACTAGGCCTTCACTGACGCTTTCTAGAATGATAAGAAAAGAAAATACGGCACTCCTGGTATTGGTAAGTGCCTGAATAGGATCCAACTCCGTGATCAATATACAGTCATATGAAAAAGTTTGGGCACCCCTATTAATGTTAACCTTTTTTCTTTATAACAATTTGGGGTTTTGCAACAGCTATTTCAGTTTCATATATCTAATAACTGATGGACTGAGTAATATTTCTGGATTGAAATGAGGTTTATTGTACTAACAGAAAATGTGCAATCCGCATTTAAACAAAATTTGACCGGTGCAAAAGTATGGGCACCCTTATCAATTTCTTGATTTGAACACTCCTAACTACTTTTTACTGACTTACTAAAGCACTAAATTGGTTTTATAACCTCATTGAGCTTTGAACTTCATAGGCAGGTGTATCCAATCATGAGAAAAGGTACTTAAGGTGGCCACTTGCAAGTTGTTCTCCTATTTGAATCTCCTATGAAGAGTGGCATCATGGGCTCCTCAAAACGACTCTCAAATGATCTGAAAACAAAGATTATTCAACATAGTTGTTCAGGGGAAGGATACAAAAAGTTGTCTCAGAGATTTAAACTGTCAGTTTCCACTGTGAGGACCATAGTAAGGAAATGGAAGAACACAGGTAAAGTTCTTGTTAAGCCCAGAAGTGGCAGGCCAAGAAAAATATCAGAAAGGCAGAGAAGACGAATGGTGAGAACAGTTAAGGACAATCCACAGACCACCTCCAAAGACCTGCAGCTTCATCTTGCTGCAGATGGTGTCAATGTGCATCGGTCAACAATACAGCGCACGTTGCACAAGGAGAAGCTGTATGGGAGAGTGATGCGAAAGAAGCCGTTTCTGCAAGCACGCCACAAACAGCGTCGCCTGAGGTATACAAAAGCACATTTGGACAAGCCAGTTAAATTTTGGAAGAAGGTCCTGTGGACTGATGAAACAAAGATTGAGTTTGGTCATGCAAAAAGGCGTTATGCATGGAGGCAAAAAAACACGGCATTCCAAGAAAAGCACTTGCTACCCACAGTAAAATTTGGTGGAGGTTCCATCATGCTGTGTGGCCAATGTCGGCACCGGGAATCTTGTTAAAGTTGAGGGTCACATGGATTCAACTCAGTATCAGCAGATTCTTGACAATAATGTGCAAGAATCAGTGACAAAGTTGAAGTTATGTAGGGGATGGATATTTCAGCAAGACAATGATCCAAAACACCGCTCCAAATCTACTCAGGCATTCATACAAAGGAACAATTACAATGTTCTGGAATGGCCATCCCAGTCCTCAGACCTGAATATCATTGAACATCTGTGGGATGATTTGAAGCGTGCTGTCCATGCTCGGCGACCATTAAACTTAACTGAACTGGAAGTGTTTTGTAAACAGGAATGGTCAAATATACCTTCATCCAGGATCCAGGAACTCATTAAAAGCTACAGGAAGCGACTAGAGGCTGTTAGTTTTGCAAAAGGAGGATCTACAAAATATTAATGTCACTTTTATGTTGAGGTGCCCATACTTTTGCACCAGTCAAATTTTGTTTAAATGCGGATTGCACATTTTCTGTTAGTACAATAAACCTCATTTCAGTCCATCAGTTATTAGATATATGAAACTGAAATAGCTGTTGCAAAAACCCAAATTGTTATAAATAAAAAAGGTTAACATTAATCAGGGTGCACAAACTTTTTCATATGACTGTAGAAAATAATCCGGCACTCAGATAATTTATTGAGGTGAATTTTAATGGTGGTCCAAGAAGAAAAGTGTATAGACGTTTTGGTCTGGATGAAGGTACACTAAAATAATTAGACAATAAAAAAAGGGAGAAGAATTTGAACTTGTTGTAATACATCAATCATAGACAAAAAAAAATTGACACTAGACCAACTCAATTTATTACAAAAAGGTTTAACATTTTGCCCCACCTACAGATTCAACTCCTTTCCAATGGAGATGGACGTGCAGAGGTTTTCAGGCTTCTGCGCCTTAAAGTTCCACCCCAGGTTTAGATGTGGTAACTTTCTCTAGACCCATAGCACTAAAACACCTACCAATCTATCTGACCTAGGTCAGACAAAGAAAAGTTCTTTTGCACCAAGAAACAGTCCACCAGTCGATACATTCATTTCCCTCATTGAGAAAGAAAGTGCAGGTTCTCTTAAATAAATTGAAAGGAACTCCTACTATTGTCCTTCGAATGTCTCTGAGTGGAACAACCTTCTCTTCACTAATACAAGAGAAGAGTCTCATAGTCAAACCAGCCGACAAGGGTAGAGCTACTGTCGTAATGAACAAAACTGTGTATGTATAAGAGATGTTATCACAACTATCCAACCAAGAAGTTTGTCAGGTGTTGCCTGGCAATCCCACCCCAAGGATCACATACAAAATCAAAACCTTAGTTGACTGTTACCACCAATTAGGCACCATATACAACAAAACCTCTGATTTCTTACAGGAAAGTGATCCTTTCACTCCTGTATTTCACACGGTTTCCAAGATCCACAAAAGACTCTATAATCCACCGGGCAGACCAATCATTGCAGGCACTGACTTCATCTTGTCTCCGCTAGCCATTTTGTTGGAAAAGATGCTTACTCCTTTGGTAAAGTGTACATCCTCTTTTCTCCTGTATACGGGATTTTTTTAAAAGAATTAAAGACATCAGCCAAGTACGACCATATGCCATTTTGGTCACCTGGGACATGATTGGCCTATACACCTCTATCACTGACAACAAAGGGATTGCAGCAGTATAGGACCTACTTTCACAAAACAACATGTCAGAAAATGTTAGAGATTTCTGTGTGAACCTTTTGTATTTGGTACTCAGAGAAAAAAAAATATGTTTCTGGATACATTCTACTTACAGTTACAAGGTACTGCTGTGGCCCCTCCATATGCAAATTGTTTTACGTCCTTTTTTTGAACATCATTTTGTCTATACCCACATTGGCTTTTCGTCCCGCCCACTGTGTTGGAGACGTTATATCGATGACATTTTTTACATTTGTGGTAGATCATAACTCTCCTGTTTGAATTTCACCAACACCTCAACAGTATATGGCCTGAATTAAAGTATGTTTTTCACTCAGATTTGTTCCAGATCAACTTCCTGGACACTATGGTTCAGAAAAATACTGATGGCACACTATACACTGACCTGTACATCAAATAAATTGACAGGAAAAATCTGCTCCAGTTCACTAGTTGCCTCCCCTCAGCCACTAAACATGGATTACCCAAATTCCAGTTCATAAGGGTTGAAAGAATTGTCCCTGATCCCACATCTAAAATACAAAGGCTTAGTGAGATGCAGCCCAAATTTAGAGCCATGGGTTAACCTGAGGGTCTCGTCAATGAAAGCAGACATTCAAAACAGAATACCCATACCACCACTTCTCACAAAAGGATCACACTGGTCCATACTTACCATCCATTTGTCTATAAGTTACATAAACTAATACAGAAATACTGGTGAATTTTGTAATTAGGTTACCCCAATATTCCAGAATTACATAATCAATTTTTCCCATGTTTTTGATGTCCTGCTAATTTGAGAAGAAAATTAGTACAAGCAAAGATAGGCCCAAGCACTCCCAGACTGACCCAACCCCACCTCTTAACTACCAAGAGGCGCACATTTCTTTGCCATACTGTCTACAAATGCAGAAATGTTCTCAAAGGTGAGAAGGTTTATCTTTCCCAAATGCGACATGGCTATCCAATTAAAGTGTTCTGCACATGTGAGTCCTCTTTTGTAATCTATGCCATCAAATGTCTATGTGGTCTATTATATATAGGGGAAACTACCCAACAAATTAGGGACAGAATCTCGCAGCACAAGTCCATCATACCCTGTTAGAAACTGTCCCTTACCCTTCCATTCCATTTTTGCTAAAAAAGACACAGAATTTTGCAATTGAGATTCCAAGTCTTGGGACAAATACCTTCGCACAGAGGAAGTGGTAATAGGGTCTCCTTCCTTAAAAAGAGAGAGGCTTTTTGGATTTTCACTCTGCAAACCCTAGAACTAAAAGGCCTGAATAGGGATATTGATGTCATCAGTTTCACCTAATTTTTGATTCCTTGGTTGTCATTACATATTTCACGTTATTCATTGTCTTTTAGGCTACTTTCACACATCAGTTTTTTGACATTAGGCACAATCCGACGTATGTCTTGTGCAACGGATCCGGCGCAGAATATGCAAAAATGGATGCGCCGGATCTTTTTTTTTTTTACGGATCCGGTATACCTGATTCATCAAAAAACGGATCTGGCGCATCCGTTTTTGCATCCGTTTTTTTTTTTGCTGGATCCGTTTTTTTCAATGAATTGGAGCATGCTCAGTTTAAAAAAACGGATCCGGCAGCCGCATCCGTTTTGTGCCGCATTACGCCAGCATCCATAGGCTTCCATTGCAAATCACGCCGTATTGCGCCGACGTGATCTCAGAGACAAAAATCGTTACAAGAGATGTTCCATCCGGCCACCGCATTAGCCAATTACAACGCATCCGGCAAAATCCGGCTGCAACGCAAGGCCATCAGGCACAATCCGGCGCTAATACAAATCAATGGGGATAAAACGGATCCTGTGCCGGATCTCTTTTATCTGTTTTTTTACGAATTGTGCCTGATGGAAAAAAACTGATGTGTGAAAGTAGCCTTAATATTCATTTTAGTACCGCTCATAATTCATCATAGACGGTTTCATTACACCATCCCAATATTGGTAGTACTTTTCTCACCTCTTTCTCCTTCCCATTTCACACCTCATTTCACTTTTATTTTTTTATTGAATTTTTATACTTTGTTTTCATTTTCATCTTTTCCTCCATTTACCTTACTTGTTCTTGTTTCACTATTTTTACTTTTCTTTTTTCTTTTTCTCTTTATTTCACTTATTTTATTCCATCTCTTTCCATCACTGCACTCTTTTCTTTCCTGTCCCCCTGTCACGCTGTACTCTAAGATGCACAATAGCAGTACAGCGCAGTAATGTGGGACTGAGAGGATTCCTGAAACTATCTGAGAAGGTAGTTAGCTGGTAAACCACTAGGGGGCGTAAAAGTGGAGGAAACGTATGAGCAGGGAATTCCCTAGCAGAGGTAATACTAGTCAAACCCACCAGATGGCAGTAGAATCGTCAGAAAGCTGTGTCACAACATGAGGTCTTGAAAGTACACAAGGGCAAAGCCTAAACGTAGTCAGAGGGAAACAAATAGTCAGTAGCCGGGAAATCAGAGCCTCGAAGCGAGGGGAAGTGGGAACACAAGACAGAATTAAGGTAAACAGATAAGGAACGAACAGGGAGACAGCGGGAGAGACACTGATGGAAACAGACAACAGAGGAGGTTAACAGGTCAGGTGAACACAAAGGTCAGGAAGGGGCAGGGCAGACAACAGGTCACTCAAGAGCAGAACACAGCAGAGCCAGAAGTATCACTGGCGAAGTCCAAGAGAAACAGTGCCCCAATAAAGCAACCTGACCTCCAGAACGAGGCAGAAAGGATTAACCCCTAACGTGACCTGCACCAGAAGTGAAACTAAAAAAAAGGCTCAGCTCCAGCTGAGCCAGGAGTAAATCATGACACCCCCTTTTTCATTCTTCCCCCCCTTTTTTCAGTTTTCCCCTTTTATCACATTTTCTCCCTTTCCATTTTATACCTGTAGCACCCCTGCAGTACCAGGTGCCACAAATGTAACCTGTGGAAACCCAAACCCCAGAATATCCGTGCCAGTAAGTACACCAGAACCTTCAGGCCACATACACAACCCCGACACTAAACTGGCAAACTGCCTAGTAACAGGTAAAAGTGGAGGGCACTGATTGGATGTAGACATCCAACCTGTAGGAAGAGACCCAGTGAGGGGGAGGGGCCAGTGGTCAGTTGGAAGGCCGGGAGGAAGTGGTGTTCAGTCTGTCAGAGTGAGTTGGAGGAGTAGAGAGTAAGGAAGTGAAGGAGAGAGTAAAGTACAAAAATGGACCTGTAGGGACAACAGAGAGCTGTAAAAAGGAGTGAGAACTGGGGGGTACAGAACCAGGACTCCAGGCACCATGGGTTACCCATGGAAGCAGCAGACTCCAGGTATCACTGAGGGTCTGTGGAAGTTCAGAACCAAGGCTCACGGGACTCAGCACAAGGCGGGGTGCAGGCCCTAGGACAGTGGGACACTTTATGGTCAACTGTTAACTCTTCCAGGCGAGAAGATCTCCAGGGTCAATTGCCAACCTAAGAAAGCCTGAAGCACCAGCAGCAAAGAGGGAACCGTAGACTGAACCCCTTAAATAGTCCAGGCTGCCTGCATTAGGGCCCAGACTGAAGAGAAGGGACTTCCAAGTAGCTCCAGGCCACGGGAGTGCAATCACAACAAGGGTGCGTGGAGGACAGCCATCCCAGGTCCAGCTGGCATGGAGAACAAGGGGAGTGGGTATACCTGGAACCAGCACCTGTGGTTCCATCACCAAAAGTAAACAAGGCAAGTTAAACTGCAACACTGGGGTGGACTGTTTCCTTGACGGCGTGCACTTACATAGACTGTTTCCCACTACAACCCCCATCATCCACTGCTGGAGCCTGTCCTTGCTTGCGGAGGGCTCCAACCATCCAGGCTGCATCACTCCATCAGCCCCAGCAGAAACCTGCAGTGATGGCCCCAAATAACCTGGCCGCACACCGCAAGTGGCGTAGTCAACGCAGTTTTATTATTTTTTTTTACCAAAAACCTCTTTTTCTTTCCTGAGGGACGGCACCTCAAAGGCCATGGTACCGGTCTGCGACCACGACTGACCCCACCGAGTACTAATGGCGGGTCCTGAATCTGAGGACAGGTTCTCTTAATCTCTCGCCCTGGGGAGGGTACTCTAAAGCGGGCTTTACACGCTACGACATCGCTAATGCGGAGTCGTTGGGGTCACGGAATTCGTGACGCACATCCGGCCGCATTAGCGATGCCGTTGCGTGTGACATCGATTAGCGATTTTGCATCGTTGCAAAACAGTGAAAAATCGCTAATCGGCGACATGGGGGTCCATTCCCAATTATCGTTACTTCAGCAGTAACGAGGTTGTTCCTCGTTCCTGCGGCATCACACATCGCTGCGTGTGACGCCGCAGGAGCGAGGAACGTCTCCCTACCTGCCTCCCGGCCGCTATGCGGAAGGAAGGAGGTGGGCGGGATGTTACGTCCCGCTCATCTCCGCCCCTCCGCTGCGATTGGGCGGCGGTTCAGTGACGTCGCTGTGACGCCGCACGGACCGCCCCCTTAGAAAGGAGGCGGTTCGCCGGTCACAGCGACGTCGCCGGACAGGTAAGTATGCGTGACGGCTCTGGGCGATGTTGTGCGCCACGGGCAGCGATATTCCCGTGTCGCGCAACAGATGGGGGCGGGTACCCACACTAGCGATATCGGGACCGATATCGCAGTGTGTAAAGTAGCCTTAAGTCCCTGGTCTGCTCACTGCAGATTTCCGAGGGAACACTCAAGCTCTGCATCTGTCCTTTCCAACTTCCCCTTCTCGCAAAATGGCCCTTTTCCACTCACGCCTCGATGGTCAGTTGTACAACTCCACCTCAAGAAGTGTGTGGCCTCTTTCAGCTGATCCTCTGTGCTGTCAATCTCCAACGGGCGGACCTTCTCCTTCCACTTCATCCAACGGGGGTGAACACTGGTCTTTATAGGCTGACATCTCCAGGAAAGGAACTTTTGTTGAATGGTGTAGCACATCAAGGACTGGCCAGCTTTTTGCACCCTTCCACTTTTCCAACACCCTTGATGGGTGGTGTTTACATTTGGAGTTGCGCCACCTTTCACCCTCTTAGAGCCTATGCTCAGTGTCATTTTTTACCTCACCATGATCGCCATCTTCTACGTAGCCTTTGCCTTCCTTTCAACACTTGGATCTTCCAACTGCAAGGCTTCATCCTGTCAAGTATGCCAAGTGTAGAGTAGCGCTGAGCAGTAGCCGTAGATGAGAGATTAAAGTGGGCATTACACGCTATGATATATCTAACGAGATGTCGGCGGGGTCACGTCGTAAGTGACGCACATCCGGCCTCGTTAGTGATATCGTAGCATGTGACAGCTATAAATGAGCAGAAATACTCACCTTCTCGTTCATCGTTGACATGTCGCTCATTTTCTAAAAATCGGACGTCCTGTTGTTCATTATTCCCGAGGCAGCACACATCTCTCCGTGTGACACCCCAGGAATGATGAACACAGCTTACCTGAGTCCGCCGGCAATGCTGAAGGAAGGAGGTGGACGGGATGTTTACGTCCCGCTCATCTCCGCCCCTCCGCTTCTATTGGGCGGCCGATGTGTGACGTCGCTGTGACGCCGAACGTCCCTCCCCCTTCAGGAAGTGGATGTTCGCCGCCCACAGCGAGGTCGTTTGGAAGGTAAGTACGTGTGACGGGGGGTTACAGCTACGATTTATCTGACGATATGTCGTCGGGGTCATGGTTTTCGTGACGCACTTCCGTCATCGTTAGCGACGTCATTGCGTGTGACACTCCGAAGGATCGCAAATAGGTTGAAAATCGTTGATCGTTGACACGTCGTTCAGTTTCAAAATATTGTTCGTCGTTTTGAACGCAGCAGACATATTGCTACGTTTGACACCCTGCCAACGACGAACAACATCCACACGACCGCCTTGGTCAAACAATATATCGCTGAACGATGTTGCGTCGTTTGTGATATGTGTACGTGTGACCGCTACTAAATGATCTATGTGCGAGTAGGTTGCCAGTTAAAGTTAACCCAGTACCTTAAAAGTTAGGGGCCTAGCTGCAAGAGATCTGTCCTGTGGCTCCTATCATCTGGGGACACTCCATTCAAGGATCAGTCTCTATGTACAATGCTGTTCACACCCTGTGTCTACCGCCACACTTGAGGTTCACGCTTTCTTGCCTTCTGTCTCCTTTCTTCCGTTGCCACAAACCACCAGTTGTATGCAGCCTTCATGACCGACCGGTTACACGTCTGTCACTTTCGCTCACTAGGCCTTCACTGACTCTTTCTAAAATGAACCTTTACTTTCCTTTCAGCTGACTCCTCCCAGCGTGGATTAGTCCCAACAATTAACTATTTCTATTCCTGCGGTCTGCTGCTGGGCAGATCTTAACCTTTCACACAATTTCATTGCCAATGTTATCACATCCCACAACACTGTTATACACTATGCATATTATACTTCACATTGTATATTGCTATCTTATTGTACCGCCCCGCGCTCGGCCGCAGCCGAGCCACTCGGATCCAGGCTCATTGGTGGTTGGCTCGAGCACCTCCAGACCCGGGGTCACGTCGCTCTGAAAGGGGATGCTAGCGCTTTTGGTGGGGGTGTGGTAGGTGCATGGCCGGAGCCGTGCTTGAGTTCGTGACGCCACCCACGGGATGTGGTAAAGGTGTAGACACCACCGCTGCAATTGCGAGGGAAGATGGTAGTGCAGCCAGATGTTAACCCCTCCGTGGGCAGGGATGATGGCCCCCGGGACCCGTTGGGGAGATAGCTGGGCGGTGCAGGGCGATGTGCGTGGCCAGAGGGCACTGTTGTACTCACTGTTATTGACACACACGAGTCACTGGTAAACCAAGTTGATGGTGGTCGGTGCCCGCAGCCGGCTACGGTTGGGTCCCCCACCATCCGGATGGTGGTCTCTGCCTTTCTCCTGCACCGTGTTGTGTAAATGTAGACTGCCTGCACTTCAGCGACGGGAGCCCACTCCCCGGCTGTGTATATGTCGGGAAAGCCCGTTTGCCCGCAGATGCTGGCTCGTGGGATCTCTCTGCCTGTGCGGTGGCTTTCTATCCCCTTCGGTGGGCTGTTGTCTTCAGTCGGAACTTGAGTGGGAAAGGACCTATAGTCCAGACCTCAATCAGTGAATTAACTCAGTCCAGTGGATTCTGGACCTCGTTTCAGGGTCTGAGTACCCCCCTGTGCGCTCCGGTTTCTGAGTCAGTTCCCCGGGTCGGTAGCGGCGGGCCACTACCCTGTCCCGGTCCACCATGATTCCACCGAGCCGTCTTCCCGGGTCCTGCAGGCTGAGGCCACCGCTTGCCTCCTAGCCAAGGTGTTCGGGCTACGACCCTCACACCTCACAGTCAGTTGCAGACCTGTCATACAGGCCTGCCTCCTCCACTCCTCAAACTCAACTCCACTCCACTGAACTTCAAGACTAAACTAAACTGCCTGTTTTTCCTGCCTCAGGCCCTCAGAACTCTTCGGTGGGCGTGCCAACCGCCTGGCTCCGCCCCCTGGTGTGTCCATCAAGCCCTGAGGGAGGTGACTAGGGTTTTAGTGTTTGGCTGATGACTCCTTTTTGGGGGACAGGTGTATTGCGGGGGTCTACCTGTAACTACCTGGCTAGTCCAGGGCGTCACATTATCACATTACATAAACAAACATCACAATACAATACAATTCACAAGACACATTACATACAAAATACAGTACACAGTGTTCACAATACACAGCATTCACATTGGTGTCTTCAGGGGTAGGAACGCGATAACCATTGTCCACATTCTTACAATATTATCAGTGATTCTCTGGTATATTACTAACTGAATTTCTACTGCTGCAGGTAAATAGGATCCAAAAGTATAGTAGGGTGGCCGTCTGCAAGCTTATTAATAATGCAGTCTGGTCTGGATTTTTTCCTTATGTGTTAAAACGGAAAATGAATGGAAGAACTTGCATACTTCAGTGAAATTATAGCTGTTCCGATATCCTATTTTCATTAAAGGGGTTATCCAGGACAATTTTTTTAAAACTATGGGACTGTCGAGAGCTAACGGGCTGGTAGTTGTTAACTACCTGCCTGTTTTACTCAGGAACGGGTCAGAGCCATGACAACAGAGCAAAGCAGAAGAGAAGCTGCTGCTCTGCCAACATGATGTCAGCAGAAGCTGTAGAATCTCTGGCAGGAGCGATCTGTTAGCAACTAACTGCCTGTTAGTTCTTAAGGCTACTTTACACACTGCGATATCGGTCCCGATATCGCTAGTGTGGGTACCCGCCCCCATCTGTTGCGCGACACGGGCAAATCGCTGCCCGTGCCGCACAACATCGCCCAGAGCCGTCACACATACTTACCTGTCCAGCGATATCGCTGTGACCGGTGAACCGCCTCCTTTCTAAGGGTGCGGTCCCGTGCGGCGTCACAGCGACGTCACTGAAGCGTCACTGAACCGCCGCCCAATAGCAGCGGAGGGGCGGAGATGAGCGGGACGTAACATCCCGCCCACCTCCTTCCTTCTGCATAGCAGCCGGGAGGCAGGTAAGGGGAGCTTTCTCGTTCCTGCGGCGTCACACGCAGCGATGTGTGCTGCTGCAGGAACGAGGAACAACTTCGTTACTGCTGCAGTAACGATTTTTAAGAATGGACCCCCATGTCACCGATTAGCGATTTTGCAACGTTTTTTCAACGATGCAAAATCGCTTATCGGTGTCACACGCAACGGCATCGCTAATGCGGCCGGATGTGCGTCACAAATTCCGTGACCCCAAAGACTCCGCATTAGCGATGTCGCAGCGTGTAAAGCCCCCTTTAGACACAAAACAAAAAAAGAAAATAGTCCAGGACAACCCCTTTAAATATGCTATTGTCAAGTAGTATTCCAGAAGATGCTTTCAGAAAAAGTTAAACACCTCTTTGTTAGTGATTGGGCCAACTTACAGATA
This sequence comes from Anomaloglossus baeobatrachus, assembly GCF_048569485.1. Taxonomy (NCBI): domain Eukaryota; kingdom Metazoa; phylum Chordata; class Amphibia; order Anura; family Aromobatidae; genus Anomaloglossus; species Anomaloglossus baeobatrachus. The sequence continues at coordinate 673,578,633 of NC_134354.1, forward strand.
ACCAGGACTGGTGGACCTAACCGGATTAAATAAAAATTCTGGTTCCGGCCCGGAATTGATTCCGGATATCTGGCCGGATGCTGGTCCCCATATACGTCTATGGGCACACACATAACCCTGGGCAACACACACCCGTGCACTGTCTTCTCTCCCCCTGCACTCTCTTCTCTGCCGCCCCCCCTCCCCCCCACTCAGTCTCTTACCCGTGCACTGTCTTCTCTCCCCTGCACTCTCTTCTCTGCCGCCCCTCCGCTCTGTCTCTCACCCTTGCACTCTGTTCTCTCCCCTGCACTCTCTTCTCTGTCACCACCCTCTCCCCGCTCTGTCTCTCACCCGTGCAGTCTTCTCTCCCCCTGCACTCTCTTCTCTGCTGCCCCCCGCTCTGTCTCTCACCCGTGCACTGTCTTCTCTGCCCCTGCACTCTCTTCTCTGCCGCCTACCCTCCCGCCACTCTGTCTCTCATGCGTGCACTGTCTTCTCTCCCCCTGCACTCTCTTCTCTGCCTCCCCCCTCCCCCCCGCTCTCTCACTCATGCAGTTTTCTCTCTGCCTGCACTCTCTTCTCTGCCGCCCCCCCTCCCGCTACTCTGTCTCTCATACGTGCACTGTCTTCTCTCCCCCTGCACTCTCTTCTCTGCCTCCCCCCCTCCCCCCGCTCTCTCACTCATGCACTGTTTTCTCTCTGCCTGCACTCTCTTCTCTGCCCCCCTCCCCCTGCTCTGTCTCTCACTTGTGCACTGTCTTCTCTCCCCCTGCACTCTCTTCTCTGCCACCCCCTCACCCCACTCTGTCTCTCACCCATGCACTGCCTTCTCTCCCCCTGTACTCTCTTCTCTGACGCCCTCTCCCCCACTCTGTCTCTCACCCATGCACTGTCTTCTTCCCCCTGTACTCTTCTCTGCCCCACTACCCTCACTCTGTCTCTCACCCGTGGTCTGTCTTCTTTCCCCCCGTACTCTCTTCTCTGACGCCCTCTCCCCTCACTCTGTCTCTCACCCATGCACTGTCTTCTTTCCCCGTACTCTTCTCTGCCCCCCTCCCCTCACTCTGTCTCTCACCCGTACACTGTCTCCTCTCCCCTGCACTCTCTTCTCTGCCGCCCCCCTCCCCCCGCTCTGTCTCTCACCCGTGCACTGTCTTGTCTCCCCCTGCACTCTCTTCTCTACCGCCCCCCTACCCCTGCTCTGTCTCTCACCCATGCACTGCCTTCTCTCCCCCTCCACCCTCTTCTCTGACACCCTCCCTCCCCCCGCTCTGTCTCTCACCCTTGCACTGTCTTCTCTCCCCCTGCACTCTCTTCTCTGCCGCCCCCCTTCCACCGATCTTTCTCTCATCCGTGCACTGTTTTCTCTCCCCCTGCACTCTCTTCTCTGCCGTCTTCCCACTCTGTCTCTCCCCCTGCACTCTCTTCTCCGCCGCCCCCCCACTCTGTCTCTCACCCGTGCACTGTCTTCTCTGCCCCTGCACTCTTTTCTCTGCCGCCCCCCCTCCCGCCACTCTGTCTCTCACACGTGCACTGTCTTCTCTCCCTCTGTACTCTCTTCTCTGCCCCCTCCCCCCGCTCTGTCTCTCACCCGTGTACTGTCTTCTCTCCCCCTGCACTCTCTTCTCTGCCGCCCCCTCCCCCCGCTCTGTCTCTTCACCCGTGCACTGTCTTTTCTCCCTCTGTACTCTCTTCTCTGCCCCCTCCTCCCCACGCACTGTCTCTTACCCATTGACTGTCTTCTTTCCCCCTGTACTCTCTTCCCTGACCCACTCCCCCCACTCTGTCTCTCACTTGTGCACTGTCTTCTCTCCCCTGCACTCTCTTCTCTGCTGCCCCCTCCCCCCGCTTTGTCTCTCACCCGTGCACTGTCTTCTCTCCCCTGTACTCTCTTCTCTGACGCCCCCTCTCCCCACTCTGTTTCTCACCCATGCACTGTCTTCTTTCCCCCTGTACTCTTCTCTTCCCCCCCCCCCTCACTCTGTCTCTCACGCATGCACTAAACGGCAACAAAAAGGAAAGGAGGATCCAGCACAAATTCCTTCAGGTTAAAATGATTCTTTCCTTTATTGATGAATTAAAAACATATCGAAACCGGAGATGAAGACATACAATTTCAACGTATAGGGGCTCTTTACGTGTTTCGTACTTAAGAATTAAAAACATCAAAGTCCTTAGTCATAAGGCCATATGACTAAGTACTTTGTTGTTTTTAATTCCTAAGTCCAAAACGCGTAAAGAGCCCCTATGCATTGAAATTGTATGTCTTTATCTCCGGCTTCGATATGTTTTTAATTCATCAATAAAGGAAAGAATCATTTTAACCTGAAGGAATTTGTGCTGGATCCTCCTTTCCTTTTTGTTGCCGTTTACCCCAGGCTGGTCTGGACCTACCAGCGGACCCATGCACCCTGAAGATCCGAGCAGTTCAGTTGGGAGGTGAGCTGAATATTTCTGTCTATTCTCACGCATGCACTGTCTTCTTTCCCCTGTACTCTCTTCTCTGCCCCCCCTCTCCCCCACGCACTGTCTCTCACCCGTGGACTGTCTTCTTCTCCCCCCCCCCCCTGTACTCTCTTCTCTGACGCCCCCTCCCCCCACTCTGTATCTAACCCTTGCACTATCTTCTCTCCCTCTGCACTCTCTACTCTGCCGCCCCCCAACTCTGCCTCTCGCCCGTGCACTGTCTCCTCTCCCCTGCACTCTCTTCTCTGCCGCCCCCCTCCTCCCGCTCTGTCTCTCACCTGTGCACTAGCTTCTCACCCCCTCCAATCTCTTCTCTGCCGCCCCCCCTCCCCCTGCTCTGTCTCTCACCTGTGCACTGTCTTGTCTCCCCCTGCACTCTCTTCTCTGCCGCCCCCCTACCCCTGCTCTGTCTCTCACCCATGCACTGTCTTCTCTCCCCCTGCACTCTCTTCTCTGCCGTCCCCCCACTCTGTCTCTCACCCATGCACTGTCTTCTTTCCCCCTGCACTCTCTCCTCTGCCGCCCACTCCCCCGCTCTGTCTCTCACTCATGCACTGTCTTCTCTACCCCTGCACTCTCTTCTCTGACGCCCCCCCTCCCTCGCTCTGTCTCTCACCCGTGCACTGTCTTCTCTACCCCTGCACTCTCTTCTCTGCCGCCCCCTGCCCCCCCACTCTGTCTCCCACCCATGCACTGTCTTCTCTGTTGCCCTCCTCCCCTGCTCTGTCTCCCCCTGCACTCTCTTCTCTGCCCCCCTCCCCCCGCTCTGTCTCCCACCCATGCACTGTCTTCTCTGTTGCCCTCCTCCCCTGCTCTGTCTCTCACTCGTGCACTGTCTTCTCTACCCCTGCACTCTCTTCTCTGCCGCCCCCCTTCCCCGCTCTGCCTCTCACCCGTGCACTGTCTTCTCTACCCCTGCACTCTCTTCTCTGCCGCCCCCTCCACATGCACTGTCTCTCACTCGTGCACTGTCTTCTCTCCCCCTCCAATCTCTTCTCTGCCGCCCCCCTCCCCCCGCTCTATCTCCCCCTCCACTCTCTTCTCTGCCGCCCCCCCTGCTCTGTCTCTCACCCATGCACTGTCTCTGCCTGCACTCTCTTCTCTGCCGCCCCCCCTCCCGCTACTCTGTCTCTCATACGTGCACTGTCTTCTCTCCCCCTGCACTCTCTTCTCTGCCGCCCCCCTGCTCTGTCTCTCACCCATGCACTGTCTTCTCTCCCCCTGCACTCTCTTCTCTGCCCCCCTCCCCCCCGCTCTGTCTCCCACCCATGCACTGTCTTCTCTGTTGCCCTCCTCCCCTGCTCTGTCTCTCACTCGTGCACTGTCTTCTCTACCCCTGCACTCTCTTCTCTGCCGCCCCCCCTTCCCCGCTCTGTCTCTCACCCGTACACTATCTTCTCTACCCCTGCACTCTCTTCTCTGCCGCCCCCTCCACACGCACTGTCTCTCACTCGTGCACTGTCTTCTCTCCCCCTCCAATCTCTTCTCTGCCGCCCCCCCTCCCCCCGCTCTGTCTCCCCCTCCACTCTCTTCTCTGCCGCCCCCCCTGCTCTGTCTCTCACCCATGCACTGTCTTCTCTCCCCCTGCACTCTCTTCTCTGCCCCCCTCCCCCCCGCTCTGTCTCTCAGCCGTGCACTGTCTTCTCTCCCCCTGCACTCTCTTCTCTGCCGACCCCTCCTTCTCCCGCTCTGTATCTCACCTGTAGTGCCCCTGACCTCATCAGGGAGCTACAAGGTACTGCATCACCACCAGGATGCAGGGCCTATCCCCAGGAACCCAGAAGACCAGTGCCGGTAACAGCACAAACATTCCAGATAATCCCTGTTTTTCCCCTATTCCCCATAGAATGATACCAGGCTAGGGTTGGACCAATGGATGGCCGCCCTAGAGGTGGAGCCAATGCACTCCACTAGACGACCAGGTGGGAGGGGTAGACAGTGGACAGTCAGAGAATAGTCGGCAGGAGTCGGTGACAGAGAGAGGAAGTGAGCAGACGCACTGACAGGAGTGAAACAGTGACCTGAGAGCCCAGGCGGTTAGTTGCCGGTGGAGTACGGTGGAGTACTCCCGCAACCACAGCACCGACGAGTACAGAATCCTAGGTCAGGCAAACGCTCCAAGCAGACCTGATAAAATCTGCACAGTGAGGGGGACCATCAAGGACCTCATTGACCTTGAAGTTCGGGACATAATAGCAACGAGAGAACCGGGGAACAGGACCAGAGACTCCGACCCCACAGGGTTCACGCAACCGTCATACGGACTGCAGTTAAGAGACCACCAGGAGGGGGCCCCAAGCCACTCCAAGCCACCGGGACTCGAAAACCAAAGAGAGGTGCAGGGGAAGCCACCAGGTCACTAAACCAGCATTGGGACTAAGGGGACCTGCAGTCAACACCAGTCTTCCCCGGGTGACCAGTTTACATCTTGCCATGAGTATAGGAACCAGCTACACTGCAACCCCTTGTGTGGCGTTTCTTCTATCAACACCCATCTACATCACCTATCCTCTGGGGCTTGGCCCTGCTTGCGGAGGGCCTAACATCCAGGCTGCCACTAACACCAGCCCCAGTAGTGAAAACTGTGCAGCGGTGGCTCCATCCACATAACTGCAAGTAGCGTCACTTGATAAACTTTTATTTAATCTCCCTGGAAATACATCCCTTTTTCAAAAAGCACCCAGGGCACGGAACCGGGCGACGGCCACCAAGTGACATTCCCCAGTTATACAATAGAAAAAAGGGGCATGCACACTAATTTGAGAGTGAGGTGCTAGTGAATAGGGAGACCCCTTTAGTATACATATAGAAGTACACTGCACACTCAATAAAGTAAATAAAGTATCAATTTATTGAAAGTTCAAAAAAAGCCATGCAAAGGAAAATGAACTAAAAGACAGAAAATTGCTCTGACGTTGCGGCCACAGGCCTTGTTCACAGAGTCTACTGTCACTAATAGTTCTGTATTCCAGGGAGAATGCTGTATCAATAGGATAGTTGAAAGATTACATACATAATATGAATGGAGTATCAGGAACGCCTAGGGCATATTATCCGAGCCTGTGTGGACGCCGGCGCTCACGTGCCTTGGCTGTATGGGACGGCATTCTCCCTGGAATACAGAACTATTAGTGACAGCAGACTCTGTGAACAAGGCCTGTGGCCGCAACGTCAGAGCAATTTTCTGTCTTTTAGTTCATTTTCCTTTGCATGGCTTTTTTTGAACTTTCAATAAATTGATACATTATTTACTTTATTGAGTGTGCAGTGTACTTCTATATGTATTCCCCAGTTATACACCGCCCGGGACCGAGTACCCCATAACCCTGGGCGACACACACCCGTGCACTGTCTTCTCTCCCCCCTGTACTCTCTTCTCTGCCCCCCAGCACCCCCCCATCTTTCTCTCACCCATGCACTGTCTTCTCTCCCCCTGCTCTCTCTTCTCTGCCATCCCCCCTACCCCGCTCTGTCTCACCCGTGCACTGTCTTCTCTCCCCTGCACTCTCTTCTCTGCCGCCCCTCCACTGTGTCTCTCACCCTTGCACTCTGTTCTTTCCCCCTGCACTCTCTTCTCTGTCGCCACCCTCTCCCCGCTCTATCTCTCACCCGTGCACTGTCTCCAATCCCCTTGCACTCTCTTCTCTGCTGCCCCCCCTCCCCCCCGCTCTGTCTCTCAGCTGTGCACTGTCTTCTCTCCCCCTGCACTTTCTTCTCTGCCGCCCCCCACTCTGTCTCTCACCTGTGCACTGTCTTCTCTCCCCCTGCACTCTCTTCTCTGCCCCCCCCCTCACCCATGCTTTATCTTTTCCTCCATGCTGTGATGAGTGCAGCCTGCTAACAGCTAGGTGATGCAGAGCTCAGTGCTGTTGTTCGCTGGTGTCAGGTGACGTCCCTGCTCTCTCACTGTATTTAAAAGCCAAGAGCGCCGGAGGCTGCATTCATCACAGTTTGAGAAGAGAGAGCGCACGGGGGAGGGAGGACCCAGTTACTGGGCCCCATACATCACAATCAGCTGTGGCAAACAGCTGATGGTGTCCTAGACAGGGAGGGCAACCCTGTTTGTCTAGGACCCCGGCACATACAGGGTACAGATAGCAGCGCACAGGGAGCAGGGGAGAGTACAGAATGTGGGGAGGGAGCGGGGAAGGATGAGAGGAGCGGGGGCTCATCGCACTGTACCTGGTCGGCTACACGGAGGCAACATGACGTCGGCTGTGATGCCCGTCAACTAAGTCCAGCTCCTGTTGACTTATCATCACAGGAAGCACCAACTTCACGGCAGGAGCGATCACATGACCACTCTGAGCCGGGGGAGAGGGACTGACAGCAGGGCAGGTAGGTAGTTGCTATCTACTTACCTGCCCCAATGTAGCCCAATAGTGAAATAGCAAAAAATAAGTAAAATAAGCCGGATAACCCCTTTATTATATGTGCAATATGTGAAAAATTCCCTACCCTTTCCTAACTACACTATCTAACAGCTATTGATTGTTTTATACGTGTCACTGCCTCTGCTTCCTCCATGCAGTGAAGCAAGTCCCGTATATAGAATGGTGGTGTAAATTTTGGACAAATTAATCTGCTCGACATAATTCAGAAGCACCATCTATTTTTTCAGACACTATTGTATGTGTTGAAAAAAAAAATAATCAGAAACGTAATTACATTGTTGTCACATCTCCAGAGCCTGCTCCTGTGACGTCTGCTTCTGTCACCAAGCACCACCATATTCACTCTTTGGGCGGCGATGGTGGTAGAAGAAATGTCAGAACCCAGCCAGCCTCTAAGGTCTGTCAAGGTGCAAAACTCAAAAACATATAACATGCAACTCTTTACCTTATTGTATAGTTATATGTTTTTGAGTTTTGCACCTTGTTCACACCATTGGAGTTCCAGACATACATTCTTCAATTAGTATGCACTTTTTGTCTGAGAACCCTGCCCCACCCATAGCCATGTGTTTCATTTCACATATATAGCTTGGTTCTTTGCTTCCCATACAGAGCAAGTTTTTTAACTGCAGGTGAGGTCACATATAAGTTAGGGACCCCCAAAAATAGAGATTACCTTGGCGTGGTTTTGGGGCTCTCTTGCATTGATCAATACAATGGCTAATCATCTCTTGTATTCCTATTATTCATAGCAGTAATGCATATTCCATTTTCAAGTTTTTTCAATTTTTCAGATAGTTCATTGTATTTGTCATTCTAGTATTCCCATAGCAGTTCTGCTTTTCATTATTTCCCCTTACATTGTGACTAGAGTGCAACTCTTTACCTTATTGTATACTAAGGTCTGTCAAGTCTGACACCCATGCGTGCTATTTAGTTGAAGTTATCAGCAACTTGCTTCATCCAATTGCATTGCACCATACCCTACTAAAGCTTCCAGATCACTGCTTGGAAGCTGCAACATATAGCTTTGTGTGCCTCTGGTTAAGGTCTGCGATTTTTGCTCCTGCTAAGTTTTCTTTTTTCTTCTGCTTTGACCTTGGCTTGTGTATTGACTTTTCCAGGGTCGGCTTCAGATAAAGTGGGTCACTGGACAAAAAGTTTAAAGGGAACCCTAAATGCTATCACATTGCACCTTCATAAACAAGCATTTAGGTTGCATTTACAAGTGCTGAGTTCAAACCGTTAAACAAGCGAGATCAACAATATTCAAGTCGTTTATGCTTGTTTCCTGACCACTTTATACAGGTTAACGAAGAATGATGGACACAGAATGATCACTAGTATATAAATTTGTCCCCATATAGTATAATCTTATCAGCAGCACATCTGCTGTTTGCTCCAGTCGCTGTGCTGCTGAGAACAATGATTTTTGTTCCACCATAAACAATCCCCTTACCTGATGAAGGCATAGCATTTTGCTCATTTGTAGGGCAATTGTCGACATGTTTACATCTATGAACTCTTATCTGTGCAGCACGGGATTTATAAATGGATGTTACATACACACAGTATGTGACACAAACACTGTATGTTGCACACACCTATCTATGCACATACATAGCACATACGCATATACAGTATATTGAACGCACACACACATACAGTTAGGTCCAGAAATATTTGGACAGTGACACAAGTTTTGTTATTTTAGCTGTTTACAAAAACATGTTCAGAAATACAATTATATATATAATATGGGCTGAAAGTGCATACTCCCAGCTGCAATATGAGAGTTTTCACATACAAATCGGAGAAAGGTTTTAGGAATCATAGCTCTGTAATGCATAGCCTCCTCTTTTTCAAGGGACCAAAAGTAATTGGACAAGGGACTCTAAGGGCTGCAATTAACTCTGAAGGTGTCTTCCTCGTTAACCTGTAATCAATGAAGTAGTTAAAAGGTCTGGGGTTGATTACAGGTGTGTGGTTTTGCATTTGGAAGCTGTTGCTGTGACCAGACAACATGCGGTTTAAGGAACTCTCAATTGAGGTGAAGCAGAACATCCTGAGGCTGAAAAAAAAGAAAAAATCCATCAGAGAGATAGCAGACATGCTTGGAGTAGCAAAATCAACAGTCGGGTACATTCTGAGAAAAAAGGAATTGACTGGTGAGCTTGGGAACTCAAAAAGGCCTGGGCGTCCACGGATGACAACAGTGGTGGATGATCGCCGCATACTTTCTTTGGTGAAGAAGAACCCGTTCACAACATCAACTAAAGTCCAGAACACTCTCAGTGAAGTAGGTGTATCTGTCTCTAAGTCAACAGTAAAGAGAAGACTCCATGAAAGTAAATACAAAGGGTTCACATCTAGATGCAAACCATTCATCAATTCCAAAAATAGACAGGCCAGAGTTAAATTTACTGAAAAACACCTCATGAAGCCAGCTCAGTTCTGGAAAAGTATTCTATGAATAGATGAGACCAAGATCAACCTGTACCAGAATGATGGGAAGAAAAAAGTTTGGAGAAAAAAGGGAATGGCACATGATCCAAGGCACACCACATCCTCTGTAAGACATGGTGGAGGCAACGTGATGGCATGGGCATGCATGGCTTTCAATGGCACTGGGTCACTTGTGTTTATTGATGACATAACAGCAGGCAAGAGTAGCCGGATGAATTCTGAAGTGTACCGGGATATACTTTCAGCCCAGATTCAGCCAAATGCCGCAAAGTTGATTGGACGGCGCTTCATAGTACAGATGGACAATGACCCCAAGCATACAGCCAAAGCTACCCAGGAGTTCATGAGTGCAAAAAAGTGGAACATTCTGCAATGGCCAAGTCAATCACCAGATCTTAACCCAATTGAGCATGCATTTCACTTGCTCAAATCCAGACTGAAGACGGAAAGACCCACAAACAAGCAAGACCTGAAGGCTGCAGCTGTAAAGGCCTGGCAAAGCATTAAGAAGGAGGAAACCCAGCGTTTGGTGATGTCCATGGGTTCCAGACTTAAGGCAGTGATTGCTTCCAAAGGATTCGCAACAAAATATTGAAAATAAAAACATTTTTTTTGGGTTTGGTTTATTTGTTCAATTACTTTTGACCTCCTAAAATGTGGAGTTGTTTGTAAAGAAATGTGTAAAATTCCTACAATTTCTATCAGATATTTTTGTTCAAACCTTCAAATTAACGTTACAATCTGCACTTGAATTCTGTTGTAGAGGTTTCATTTCAAATCCAATGTGGTGGCATGCAGAGCCCAACTCGCGAAAATTGTGTCACTGTCCAAATATTTCTGGACCTAACTGTATGCAGTTGAAAATAAATGTTTACATACACTATCTAAAAAGACATATATGCAGGTTTTTCTCACTATTTGACATGAGATCAGAATAAAGCTTTCCCGTTTTGGGTCAATTAGGAACCAAAATTATTTATATTTACCAAATGTAAATGTCAGAATAATGAGAGAGAGAGAATGGTTTAAAGGCCCCGTCACACTAAGCAACATCGCTAGCAACATCGCTGCTAACGAACAACTTTTGTGACGTTGCTAGCGATGTTGCTGTGTGTGACATCCAGCAACAACCTGGCCCCTGCTGTGAGGTCCGTTGGTTGTTGCTGAATGTCCTGGGCCATTTTTTAGTTGTTGCTGTCCTGCTGTGAAGCACAGATCGCTGTGTGTGACAGCGAGACAGCAACAACTAAATGTGCAGGCAGCAGGAGCCGGCTTCTGCAGAGGCTGGTAACCAATGTAAACATCGGGTAACCAAGAAGCCCCTGTCCTTGGTTACCCGATATTTACCTTCGATACCAGCCTCCTCCACTCTCACTGTCAGTGCCGGCTCCTGCTCTGTGCACATGTAGCTGCAGCACACATTGGGTTAATTAACCCGATGTGTGCTGTAACTAGGAGAGCAAGGAGCCAGCGCTAAGCATTGTGCGCTGCTCCCTGCTCTGTGCACATTTAGCTGCAGCACACATCGGGTTAATTAACCCGATGTGTGCTGTAACTAGGAGAGCAGGGAGCCAGCGCTAAGCATTGTGCGCTGCTCCCTGCTCTGTGCACATTTAGCTGCAGCACACATTGGGTTAATTAACCCGATGTGTGCTGTAACTAGGAGAGCAAGGAGCCAGCGCTAAGCATTGTGCGCTGCTCCCTGCTCTGTGCACATTTAGCTGCAGCACACATCGGGTTAATTAACCCGATGTGTGCTGTAACTAGAAGAGCAAGGAGCCAGTGCTCAGTGTGCGCTGCTCCCTGCTCTCTGCACGTGTAGCTCCGTGCGGTGGTAACCAAGGTAAATATCGGGTTGGTTACCCGATATTTACCTTAGTTACCAAGCGCAGCATCTTCCACGCGGCGCTGGGGGCTGGTCACTGGTTGCTGGTGAGCTCACCAGCAACTCGTGTAGCCACGCTCCAGCGATCCCTGCCAGGTCAGGTTGCTGGTGGGATCGCTGGAGCGTCGCAGTGTGACATCTCACCAGCAACCTCCTAGCAACTTACCAGCGATCCCTATCGTTGTTGGGATCGCTGGTAAGTTGCTTAGTGTGACTGGACCTTAAGGCATTTTTATTGCTTTCTGCAAGGTCAAAGGTTTACATACATTTCATTAGTATTTGGTACCATTGCCCTTAAACTGTATGAGGCTATGTGTCCACGTTGCTTTTTACCTGATTTTTACCTGCTTTTTTGCTGCTTTTTCAACTGCAGCGTTTAATGGCAAAATAGATTTGCTCTGCTTTTCAACCAAAGTCTATGGGAATTTGGGTTTCTTGTGCCCACTATGCAGTTCAAACTGCAGCCTTTTTCTAGCAGAAATTTGGTCAAAAACTCTGCTTTGCAGTTCAAAACGCAAATGGCAAAAACAATTGACATGTCAATTGTTTTTGCCATTTGGGTTTTGCACTGCAAAGCTGAGTTTTTGTCTAAAGTTCTGCCACAAAAAGGCTGCAGTTTGAACTGCATAGTGGGCACAAGAAACCCAAATTCCCATAGACTTTGCTTGAAAAGCAGAGCACATCTATTTTGCCATTAAACGCTGCAGTTGAAAAAGCAGCAAAAAAGCAGGTAAAAAGCAACGTGGACACATAGCCTGACTTGGGTCAAACATTTTGGGTATCCTTCCACAAGCTTCTCACAATAGTTGGTAGGAAATTGGGCCCATTACTCTTGACAGAAATTGTAACTGAGCCATGTTTGTAGGTTGCCTTGCTTGCTTTGCCCATAAATTTTCAAAAGGATTGAGATCAGGGTTTTGTGGTGGCCATTCCAAAATATTGATTTTGTTATTGTTAAAGGGAACTTGTCACCAGGTTTTTCCATTGTGAGCTGTCGCCATCATCAGTGAGCTCTTATATACAGCATTCTAGAATACATTATAGGATCCACCACTCAAACAGAGACACACAGATAGATATATAAATAGATAGATAGATAGATAGATAGATAGATAGATAGATAGACAGACAGATAGATAGATACAGTGCCTTGCAAAAGTATTCGGTCCCCTTGATTTTTTCAAATGTTTCCCACATTTCAGGCTTCAAACATAAAGGTAAAAATTTTAATTTTATGGTGAAGAATCAACAAGTGGGACACAATTGTGAAGTTGAATGAAATTTATTGCTTATTTTAAACTTTTTTTAAAAATAAAAAACTGAAAATTGGGACGTGCAATATTATTCATCCCCTTTACTTTCAATGCAGCAAACTCACTCTAGAAGTTCATTGAGGATCTCTGAATGATCCAATATTGTCCTAAATGACTTATGATGATAAATATAAGCCACCTGTGTGTAATCAAGTCTCTGTATAAATGCACCTGCTCTGTGATAGAACATCCCAAGAAGCACTGTGTAAGTGATCATATTGAAATGGAAGGAGTATCATACCGCTGCAAATCTACCAAGACCCGGCCGTCTCTCAAAACTTTCATCTCAAACAAGGTAAAGACTGATCAGAGATGCAGCCAAGAGGCCCATGATCACTCTGTATGAACTGCAGAGATCTACAGCTGAGGTGGGAGAGTCTGTCCATAGGACAACAATCAGTCATACACTGCACAAATATGGCCTTTATGGAAGAGTGGCAAGAAGAAAGTCATTTCTGAAAGATATCCATAAAAAGTGTTGTTTAAAGTTTGCCACAAGCCACCTAGGAGACACACCAAACATGTGGAAGAAGGTGCTTTGGTCAGATGAAACCAAAATCGACCTTTTTGGGCACAAATCCAAACGATATGTTTGGCGTGAAAGCAACATAGTTCATCACCCTGAAAACACCAACCCCACTGTCAAACATGACGGTGGCAGCATCATGGTTTGTGCCTACTTTTCTTCAGCAGAGACAGGTAAGATGGTTAAAATTGATGGGAGGATGGATGGAGCCAAATACAGGACCATTCTTGAAGAAAACCTGTTAGAGTCTGCAAAAGACCTGAGACTGGGATGGAGATTTCTTTCAACAAGTCAATGATCCCAAACATAAAGCAAAATCTACAATGGAATGGTTCACAAATAAATGTATCCAGGTGTTAGAATGGCCAAGTCATAGTCCAGACCTGAATCCAATCGAGAATCTGTGGAAAGAGCTGAAAACTGGTGTTCACAAACGCCTCCATCCAACCTCACTCAGCTCCAGCTGTTTGCAAAGGAATAATGGGCAAGAATTTCCGTCTGTCGATGTGCAAAACTGATAGACACATACCCCAAGCGACTTGCAGCTGTAATCGCAGCAAAGGTGGCACTACAAAGTATTAACTTAAAGGGGTCGAATAATATTGCATGCCCCAATTTTCAGTTTTTTAGTTTTTAAAAAAGTTTAAAATAAGCAATACATTTTGTTCAACTTCACATTTGTGTCCCACTTGTTGTTGATTCTTCACCATAAAATTAAAATTTTTAACTTTATGTTTGAAGTCTGAAATGTGGGAAAAGGTTGAAAAAATTAAGGGGGCCGAATACTTTTGCAAGGCACTGTAGATAAATAGTGTGTTTTCCTGAAAAGAAGACAGGGTCATATATTATCTTTGACTCCAAAAAATGCGCAAGGACCCTTTAAAATTTATAGTTTGGTAATACAAAATGCATATTCACCTCTTTCTTCGCCCATCCCTCTGTGCTGACGTCAGTGATTTTTGGAATCATACTGCTGTACTCACCTGCTGTTAATGCAAAATAAATATTCACCACTTCCCTGCCCAACCTTCTGTGCCGGTGTCAGTGATTTAGTAAGACTGCTGTATTCCTCACTCGACAATCGCATTGCAATCATTGGACTACGCAAAGGAAGGGGTGAATATTCATTGTTTATAAACAGCGGGTGCACAAATATAAATTTATCAGAGCTTATAGCAACAAAATGGGGCAACGTACAAAAATAAAAGTTATCTTGAGAGGGCTGCCCTATTTCAGGATATTATTAGTATGATGAACCAGAACTAGGGCTTATTTTTGGAGTAGAGTTTAAATTTTAAAGCATATTCCAAAAAGGCTGAAAAATCCTGCTAGGGCGTATCTTCACAGTAGGTCTTATTGTTTGGGAAACACGTTAGACACACAAGATAGATAGATACACACACTCACCACCAGTCCATTTTCTCTTCCCACTCTTGCAGAGTCCAAGACTTGCGGTGACATAACAGTCACATGACCAGTCACATGATTATGATGTCACTAAAGGTCTGAAATTGTTGACCTGGGCTACAGTTCTGATGACAAGCATGTTTTAGCCTGCCTATATGGGAGTGGTACAAAATGTCGGGTCGGAGTGTAGGTTCTCCAGCCAGTTTAAATTTTGAGTTGTTGTTTATGCCTAACTATATTTTTTTAATGTGAAATATACAAATGAATATTCTGATTGTTGAAAGAATAGGGGATTTGGTTTGGGGGGGAGGGGGATTGTTTTGCATACCTGCGAGTATGCAGAATTAATTTGTTGTTATATCAAAGTAAAATGTTAATAAAAATTATTTGATTTAAAAAAAGGTCTGAAAGTCCCGTAAAGTACAACGGTGATGACATCACAGTCACATGACCAATCACATGATCATGATGTCATCAAAGATCTTAAAGCTGTCTCCAGATTGGAAGCTTCACTGATAATGCTATTATCAGTGAAGCTCCTGCTGTAGATGCTGGGGTCCCCAAAGGGAGTGGGGACCCTGGGTCACTTCGAAGTTTTTCCCATCTTAACGCCAACCCTGGACATTTCTACTGCCTTATGATTTTGAGCATTTTGCTGCCATCTTGGTTTTGATCCAGCTAACTAAGGTTAGTTTCACACTTGCGTTGTGCGGCACCCGTCGCATTGCGTTGTGTGACTGATGTAACGGATGCGTTGCATATAGTGGCACAACTGATGTGACGGATCCTGCAAAACAACGGAATCCGTTGTAGCTTTTTTTTCAGAAATTTACTCAACTGAGCATGCGCAGTTGTGTAAAGACGGATCTGTCACAGGAATTCCACAGGATTCCGCCACCATAGGCTTCCATTATAAAAATGCCGGACGCCGATGGAATCCAGAACATTGTGTTTTTTTGACACTCTGAGAAGCGCAGAAAAACGCTACATACTACGTTCTTTCCGCCTGGTGGATGCAACGCAGCGTCGGCCGGCGGATACAACGCAAGGCCATCCGTCGCAATGCATCATCAATACAAGTCAATGGGAAACAGCACACATCCATTAACAGATTGCGGTTTCCCAAAGCACCGGATTGCGACGGCTGCCAAACAAGGCAAGTGTGAAAGTACCCTAACGAGTGACTTGCGCGAGTCTCGCGTCGCATCACCCGACACAGCAACATATTCTCTGGACAAGAGCGTCTCAGCTGCATAGAATTACATACTGCTGATCCGCTCCTGTCAGGAGAGTGTGTAGTCATACTGATGTGATGTGAGACTCACGCAAGTCACTCGCAAGTGTGACTCCGGCCTAAGTCAGACTTTACACAGGAGCTCCATGTCAAATTCCTCATTCTTCAAAAGGAGGGGGTGGGAATGCACAGCCAATAATATACATATAATAAGAATAGGCAAATGGAGGGGGCGGGAATGCACAGCCAATAATAAGGTTTACTTATTGTTAATGGAGTGCCTCTTTTATCTACTTCTTTGTTCTTTCTTGGTCAAATTCCTGATTCTAATAACACAATCTGCACTAATTACAGATCTTTTTCAGCTTTGAAATGACCTCAATAACATTAGTAAATAGTAAAAGTACCAACTATTCCAGAACAATACACTGTATGCACAATTATTAGTGAATAACTTGACCACCTGCAAGCTGTATAAAGTGGCCTAAGGATATCAAAATTCTTTATCAAGGTGTGTGGAATTATAAGGTAGCTTGTTTTCCTCCAGCAGAATGAGCCAAACAAGAGATTTAACTGACTAAAAAGTCAAAAATTGTTAAACATTTCGCCAAGTAAAGCAATAGTCTTGAAATTGTAAAAGATATTTGGGTGTGATCACAGAACCATCAAAAGTTTGGTTACAAATAGTCAACAGGGTCACAAAAAACGTGTTCAGAATAAAGACCCAAATTAACTGGAAAGATTTGAGAAGAATCAAACATGAGGTGAACATGAATCCATTATCCTCCAGTGCTGTCATATTCCAGAAATGCAACCTCCTAGGAGTGCCTAAAAGTAAAACGTGTTCAGTGCTCAGAGACATGGCCAAGGAAAGGGAGGCTGAAACCCACCACCACTAAACAAGACACAGAAGGGGTAACATCAAGATTGAGCCAAGAAATATCTGAAGACAGATTTTTCTTCGGATTTATGGACTGATAAGACGGGAATAAAGGGGGCTTTACACGGTAGCGATATTGCTAGCAATTTCTAGCGATAGCGACCGTGTAAGTTCCCGCCCCCATCGCGCATGCGATTGTTTGTGATCGTGTTTGTGATCGCTGCCGTAGCGAACATTATCGCTACGCAGCGTCACACATACTTACCTGGTCGGCGGCGGCGCTGTGACAGCCGAACAATCCCTCCTTCAAGGGGGAGGGACGTTCGGCATCACAGCGACGTCACCGCAACGTCACTAAGCGGCCGGCCAATCAAAGCAGAGGGGCGGAGATGAGCAGGACGTAACATCCCGCCCACCTCCTTCCTTCCTCATTGGGGCCGGCGGCAGGTAAGGAGACGTTCCTCGCTCATGCGGTGTCACACATAGCGATGTGTGCTGCCGCATGAGCGATGAACCACGACGCTAAACAACCCTTACCGATTATTGACTTTGGGACGACCTCTCCATGGTGAACGATTTTCACCATTTTTGAGGTCGCCTAAGGTCGCTGGTAAGTATTACACCCTGGGATATCGTTAATGACGCCGGATGTGCGTCACTAACAACTTGACCCCAGCGACCAAACATTAACGATATCGTAGCGTGTAAAGCCCCCTTTACTCTTGAAGGACCTGATGGATTGGCTCTGGCTGGATCAGAACTTGTTACAGACTTCCACCTCGACGGCAAGGTGGAGGTGGGGTACTGCTATGGGCTGGTATTAAAAATGAGCTAGTTGGACAATATTGGTTTGAAGATGGACTCAAAATTAACTCCTAATCCTATTTCCAGTACTTAGAAGATATTTTCTGCAAGCAGCGATACAGGAAAAAGTCTGCATCTTTCAAGAACACTATGATTGGACTACACCATGATTGACAGGTCCACTTCTTGGCTTTAAAGAAAAAAGAACAAAAAACAAATCAAAACCTTAACTATCATCTGTTTCAAAAACAGTTAATATGATTCCAACATAAAATCTGTTGGAACATAAAGGAAATAACCTATTACTTTTCACATAAACGTGTGTTTCAGAAGGTTGGATGCAGTTGTTCTGCAGCGCGTAATGCATTTTATAAACTTTACTTTGTAAGTACATTTCCTGCTCTATGTACAATTAGGATCCTCTAGGGAGCAAAGAAGCTGATTCAGATCAACAGACCAGTGAAGACAAGGCCAGAAACATAACCAGCAGAAATACTACTTTATGTGAAACACCTGGCTTTCCTCTGGAAATGACCTAAGTGCTGAATTTCCAGATGTAAAATGTACTGAACCCAGACTTATATTGTCTGCAGTGATGAAACATTGCCTACATACAGGGCAGTATGAAGCATGGTAAACACAAATGGATTCCAAACCACAAAGTTGCTGTATAAATATTTAATGCTGTATTGCTGCCATTGTCAGCAGATTTATACCCTGCCCAAGTCCATTAATGCTCTCATCATGACGGTATGATCATACAACAACACATTTGGCAGTTATTGCACAGAATGCAGAAGACAGGAAGTGGTTATATGTCTTATGTTTGGTAGTTTTTTACATCTTGTATATCTTTATTGAACTGGAAGATTACATGACATGCTGCTCTTAAAGGGCTTGTGCAGGCATACTGTCCTTCCGACATCCGGTATGTAGAAGTGTGCCGCCCCAGCAGCGGTCGCACGGCTCGGATCCGAGGGTGATTACTCGTGGTTCGAGCGTCTCCGGACCCGGGGGCTTAGGGCCACTCTTAAATGTATAAGGGGGGGTTATTTACAAGGGAGATATAGTTTGTGACGCCACCCGTGGTGTGCGGTAACAGAGAGTACCGCCGCTGCCGATGGGAGTACCGGGGTTGATGGAATGGGGGGCAGCTAGATGACGTTTTCCCTCCATGGGTAGGGAAGGCCCCGGGACTCTGGATGGATGGGTTGCAGGGGAGCGCAGGCTCGTTGGGAGCAGGGAGTGATCAGGTACTCACTCAGAAGGAAAGTAGACTCTGACAACGTAGTAAACTAAGTCTCTGGGTGCTGCTGCCCTCTTGGGGGAGCTCGTACGGGTCTCTGCCAGGTTTCTTGAAGCCTCTCCCCGACCTAGGGTCCTGTACCCCAACGTGCTTTCGGTCCCAGCTTTCGGCTATTGTACTTGCTGCTGACCGTCCTTCGAGACTAATGCGGGTGTACCGCCCTGAGAGGGGCCCGGCCGCTTCTTCCGCTTGCTCGGGCCGAGCCGCTCGAGGTCCGGGCTCGGGTTGTTGGTGGCACGAGCGCCTCCGGACCGGGGGCCACGTCGCTCTGTTAGAGGGGGGAGGTAGTGGGGTGGTGGTGGTGGGACGGGGCGCGCAGCCGGGGAGGGCCGCGCTGTCGTCTCACGGGTCGTGACGCCACCCACGGGTCATGGTGAAGGGATGCACCACCGCTGCGGCTGAGGCGATGGCGGGTTCGTCCGGGATCGGTGTTGCAGCCGCAGCCGAGATGGTAGCCCCTCCGTGGGTAGGGGCGGTGTGTCCCGGGGCCCGGCTTGGGGGACTGCAAGCGCTGATGTTGTTGTCGGGGTGCAGGGTGCCATGCCGCGGTGTAGTGTTGTGCCCGGATGGCACTGGTGTACTCACGATTAATTCACACTCGGAGTCACTGGTAAACCAAAGTTCGGATGTGGTCAGTTCCCGCGGCCGGCTGCTGATGTCTCCTGTGGGGTTGATAGTGGCCCCTTTCCCATGTACCTCTGGTAGTTGTGTTTCGGCTCCCCTGCCTGGGCAGTGGTAGCCCGCTCCCCGGCGTTGAGCTGCCGGAGGAGCCCTCGGTTGCCCGCAGGCGCTGGCCCGTTGGGTGTTTGGCCCTTGGCGGTGGCGCTCACCCGGTCTCGGTGGGCTTTTGCCTTCTTTTGGGACTTTGGGTGTGGATGAACCCATGAGGTCGAGCCAGCAATCAGTCAATTTGCCTATACTCAGTGGCTTCTAAGCTAGGACGGGATCTGAGTACCCGGTTTCTGGTGCTCCGGTACACGGTTGACTCCCTGGTTCAGGACCGGCGGGCTCCAACCCAGGCCCGGTGTGTACAGTTCCGCCGGTTGCTGTACCTGTACTCCTGCAGGCGGCCACCACCGTCTGCCTGCCTGACGTTTCAAGGGTCCCAGGCTCCTACCCGGGTCCCTGACAGCTGCTCCAGTACCACTCACTGTCACTGTACTAAATCATCTCCTTGAACTTCCTGCCTCAGGACAGTAGTCTCCTTGGTGGGCGTGTCTTTCTGCCTGACTCCGCCCACCTGGTGTGCCCTACTGGCCCTGAGGGAGGCATCAGGTCTCCCTTTCGGGTGACGTGTGTGACCTCACAGGGGGTGGGGGCATGTGTGTATGTGGCAGGTGTTATTACCTGTGACCCCTGGGGTCCAGGGCATCACAAGGGTGTCACACGAGACGATCTATCGAGCGATCGCACGAGTGATCGTACCCACCCCCATCGTCTGTGGGTCATGGGCAATTAGTTGCCCATGGCGCACAAAGTCGTTAAACCGCCGTCACACGTACTTACCTGCTGAGCGACGTCGCTGTGGGCGACGAACATCCACTTCCTGAAGGGGGTGGGACGTTCGGCGTCACAGCGACGTCACACAGCGGCCGGCCAAAAGAAGCGGAGGGGCGGAGATGAGCGGGACGTAAACATCCCGCCCATCTCCTCCCTTCCGCATAGCCGGCGGGAGCCGCGGGACGCAGGTAAGCTGTGTTCGTCGTTCCCGGGGTGTCACACAGAGCCATGTGTGCTGCCCCGGGTACGATGAACAACCAGCGCAAAGAAAAATAAACGATTTTTTAAAAATGAGCGACGTGTGAACGATACACGATTTGCGAACGTTCTGCGACGCTCGTAGATGTGCGGCACGAAAACCGTGACCCCGATGACATATCGCACGATAGATCATCTCATGTGGTGCCCACATAAGGCTGCTTTCACACATCCGGTTTTTGCAGTGCGGCTCAATCCGGCTCAAAAACCTATGCAACGGATGCGGCGAAAAAAACGGATCCGTTGCATAAGTTTTTCCATGCGGCCCGTCCGTTTTTTGATGGATGCGGCTTGATACTGAGCATGAGCAGTGCAAAAAAACGCTTCCGGCTGCGGTTTTTGCCGCAGGACGCCGCATCCGGTGTCCATAGGCTTGCATTGTAAATCGCGCCGCATCACGCGCATCCAGCGCAATGTGTTTTATTTCGCCGCACAAAAAAACGTGCCAGGCAACGTTCCATCCGGCCGCTGCATGGGCTAAATATGCTGCATCCGGCAAAAACCGGATGCAACGCAAGGCCATGCGGCACAATACGGCGCTAATGCAAGTCTATGCGGGAAAAAACGCAACCGGTGGCAAAAAAAAACGGTTGCGTTTTTTCTGCAAAGTGCGGTATTGTGCCGCTCAGCAAAAACCGGATGTGTGAAAGCAGCCTAAGCCTGGCTCCCAATCCCAATATCCCGCGACCAGGTCTCCGACTAATCTGGGTCCAGACCACCGTCTGCAACCCAATCTTCTCCTCCCCGGGAGCCACACGCTCCCTCCTAGCGCCTCACTGCTCGAGGGCTACTCTAGAATGACTTGTCACTTCCCACCTCCCTGCCTGACCCCTAGGTGGGCGGTCCTATTCCAGCTTAGCAGCATACTGGTGTGCCTGACAGGGTGTGGTGTGAGATGTGATTGGGATTTTTGGATGCTGATGGAGGCAGTGCTGTAGGTTGGGAACCCAGAACCAAGAGGGGTTGAGTCCTTCACTAAGAATAAAGAACGTGCAGTTCCCTGTGACGCCCTGACTAGTCCAGGGGCATCACAGAAGCACCACTGCATGCTGAACATTAGATTGCAAGGGCAGCTATCCAACACCCAACAAGCATCATGCATGTTCCCATTTATTGAATAGGACTATTAGGCTAGAGTCACACCATGGTATGGCATCCGATGCGAGTCAGATTTGATATGCTAATGACCCTCAGCTCCCACTGTGCTGCCGGCATGAGTCGAGTGTCATGGGACTGTGATCCAATCCTGTGATTGTACCACAGCTGTGGAGGAGAGGCAGAGAGTACTCTTCCCATCTCCTCCATTGTGAGCTGATGCAATTATCACACTGCACTCGGATGTCATCCGAGTGCAGTCTACTGTTTCAGGCCTAAAACACACTTCCGCAAAAAAAACGTACGTGTCTTACGGTCCGTTTTTCGGGTCCGTGTTCCGTTTTTTAGGGGCGTTTCTCTGGTACGTATGGCATCCGTGTGATGGCGTATGCGAGCCGTGTGTGCGTGTGGAATGTCCGTATTGACAAAAAATATGTACGTGTGCTGTCCGTTTTTAAAGGCCCGCATTCTTACCCAATTAACGATTTTAATCATTCATCATGAGATCCTGGTGTTGTTGTTTGCTTTCTATTGACCTGATAGATTGGAAACAAGTGTTTCAGATTTTGTGATGAAATACGGACACGGACGATACGTGCTGAACACGGACATACTCCGTGTGCGGTCCGTGCAGGCACGGACCCATAGACTAAAGCGGGTCCGTGCCTGCGTGTTGCCGGCCAAAAACGGACATGTTGTCCGTGTTGAAAAGCGCACACACGTACTTACCACACGGACACACGTTCCGTGTGATTTTACGTACGTGTGCCTTCTTCCATTGAATAACATGGGTCTCCGTGTGTACGTGTCTCCGGTACGTGCAAATACGTACCGCACACGTACCAATTACACGGATGTGTGTTGCGGGTCTCACTCGCACTCATAGACTTGTATGGGTACAAGTAACATGTCTCTCGCTGACAATCGCAGCACGCTGTGACTTTTCTCTCATCCAGAATCTGGCTGAGAAAAAAACTGACCATCTACTCTCCCTCATTGAATAACATTGGTCTGAGTGCGATGCAAGATTTTCTCGCAGTGCACTCGTCCGAGTCATACACTCATGTGAGCATACCGTTAACATTCAGCCCATCTCATTTAATTTATGGAAATATCTAAAAGCTCTGACAAAACCCTTAGATCCAAGGACTGAAATCGAGCCCTATCATTTGAATGCACTCATGCACTTGCAACTCCTCACTCACACTTCCCCAGATAAGGTCTATATAACAAACATGGCATTTACTGCAAGAGTAATAGTATCAATTACACTGATATATAATAGAAAAAACAAATAATACTACCACATAGAAACGTAATGCAACCATATTGATCATAACCAAAAAACAGTGCACCAAGATGCATATTTCATTCAGTACTGCAATGTAAGAGACTTTAATAATACCACAAGACTATTACCACATGTGACCAGCTTATACCAAAGTGAAAATACCACCGTATTCATCATTAAAGGGAACCTGTCAGGTGACTCATACTACCCATACCACAGGCATATGATTGCAGCCAGGTATATTAGTCATTAAAACCACCCAGTGTTTTGGAGGAAATACACCGTATTTTTCAGATTATAAGGCCCCTTTCACACGTCAGTGATTCTGGGGCGTTTGTGCTTTTTTTTAAACGTACCAGAATCACTGACATACGCAGGCCCATTATAATGAATGGGTCTGCTCACACGTCAGTGATTTTTCACTGCACGTGTCTCCGTGCAGCGTACCCGCGTGTGCGTGATTGCTGCACGGAGACATGTCCATTTTTTTCTGGCATCACTGATGTTCCACGGACCACGCAGTGGTGTGGTCCGTGAAACACGTGCCAGAAAAAAACGTGCTTTTAAAATAAAAAACATTTTAACTCACCCGGCGTCCAGCGATGTCCTCTGCAGCCCGTTCTCCCTGCTGCTTCTAAGCCGGCTGATTATTGTCGCGCATATTCATTATGCGCGACACAGCCGACCCGGAAGCAGCTGCTGCAGGGGTCACCGCCGGCCGGATGCTGCACCGCGGGAGGATTCAGCACCATGGACAGCGGGAGCGGGCGCAGGTGAGTGAATCTCTAAGTGCAATCACGGGCCACGGAGAACGGAGCCCGGATTGCACTTAGACAACCCACGTGTGCCGTGATTTTCGGCACACGCAGGGACATGTGCGTGTTTTACACGCCAGTGAAAAACGTCTGTGTTTTTCACTGACGTGTGAAACGGGCCTAAAGCCCGCTACACACACTTCAATATATCTCACAATCCGTCGTTGGGGTCAAGTTGTAAGTGACGCACATCCGGCATCGTTTGTGAGGTATCTGCGTGTGACATCTACGTGCGATCAGGATTGAACGCAAAACCGTTGATCGCAAACACATCGTATCTTTGTCTAGAATTGAGCGTTTTGTTGCACAAACCTAGTCAATTGTAACGTGTGACATCCCTCATACGATTTTGATGTCTGTGGCTATGTGCGCAGGTGTGCGCTCTGCACCGCAGCTTAAAAAAGGTCCGCTTCAGAGCGCAGCTGAAAAACTGCGTTCTGAAGCGCCTCACAATGTCTGTCATTCACTAATCTCTGTCAGTCGGTCACTATCTCTGTCCCTTACTCTCTGTCCCTGTCAGTCTATCCACCTCTCTCATATACTCACCGATCCCCGATCCCCGGCGCTGCACGGCGTTCACACTGCTCCGGCGGCTTTTACTGTTTTGAAAAAGCCGGCCACCCATTAAACAATCTCGTATTCCCTGCTATCCCCGCCCACCGGCGCCTATGATTGGTTACAGTGAGACACGCCCCCACGATGAGTGACAGGTGTCACACTGCACCCAATCACAGCAGCCGGTGGGCGTGTCTATACTGTGTAGTGAAATAAATAATTAAATAATTAAAAAAAACGGTGTGCGGTCCCCCCCAATTTTAAAACCAGCCAGATAAAGCCATACGGCTGAAGGCTGGTATTCTCAGGATGGGGAGCTCCACGTTATGGGGAGCCCCCCAGCCTAACAATATCAGCCAACAGCCGCCCAGAATTGCCGCATACATTAGATGCGACAGTTCTGGGTCTGTACCCGGCTCTTCCCGATTTGCCCTGGTGCGTTGGCAAATCAGGGTAATAAGGAGTTATTGGCAGCCCACTTAACCACTTTAATCAGCCCCAAAAAGCCCTCCATGTCCGGCGGAATCCAGGATGCTCCAGCGTCGCTTCCAGCGCTGCTGCATGGAGGTGACAGGAGCTGCAGAATACACCGCCGCTCCGGTCACCTCCAAACAGCAACTGAAGACAGCCGTGCGATCAGCTGAGCTGTCACTGAGGTTACCCGCTGTCACTGGATCCAGCGGTGGCCGCGGGTAACCTCAGTGACAGCTCAGCTGATCGCGCTACTCACCTCAGTTGCTGCGTGGAGGTGAGAGGAGCGGCAGTGAGTAGCGCGATCAGCTGAGCTGTCACTGAGGTTACCCGCGGCCACCGCTGCGGCCACCGCTGCATCCACCGCTGGATCCAGTGACAGCGGGTAACCTCAGTGACAGCTCAGCTGATCGCGCGGCTGTCTTCAGTTGCTGTGTGAAGCTGACTGGAGCGGCGGTGTATTCTGCAGCTCCTGTCACCTCCATGCAGCAGCGCTGGAAGCGACGCTGGACCATCCTGGATTACGCTGGACATGGAGGGCTTTTTTGGGCTGATTAAAGTGGTTAACCAGGGTATATGTTTGTGTTTTTTATTTCTAATAAAGGATTTTTTCGGGTGTGTGTGTTTATTTACTGTAATTTACAGATTAATCATGGAAGGTGTCTCATAGACGCCTGACATGATTAATCTAGGACTTATTGGCAGCTATGGGCTGCCAATAACTCCTTATTACCCCGATTTGCCAACGCACCAGGGCAAATCGGGAAGAGCTGGGTACAGTCCCAGAACTGTCGCATCTAATGTATGCGGCAATTCTGGGCGGCTGTTGGCTGATATTGTTAGGCTGGGGGGCTCCCCATAACGTGGAGCTCCCCATCCTGAGAATACCAGCCTTCAGCCGTATGGCTTTATCTGGATGGTTTTAAAATGGGGGGGGACCGCACGCCGGTTTTTTTAATTATTTAATTATTTATTTCACTACACAGTATAGACACGCCCACCGGCTGCTGTGATTGGGTGCAGTGTAACACCTGTCACTTAGCGTGGGGGCGTGTCTCACTGTAACCAATCATAGGCGCCGGTGGGCAGGGAAAGCAGGGAATATGAGATTGTTTAATGGGCGGCCGGCTTTTTCAAAATAGTAAAAGCCGCCGGAGCAGTGTGAATGCCGTGCCGCGCCGGGGATCGGTGAGTATATGAGAGAGGGCTGCTCAATTCAGTTACTCAGGAGTTTAGCGGTCACCGGTGAGTCCTTCACTGGTGACCGCTAATCAGGACGCGGCACAGACAGAGCCGCAGCATGACAATGAAGTCGGGTGAGGCTCACCCGAGTTCATTCTGACAGTGCGGCTCTGTCTGTGTCTGCTGTCAACTACCATTCACCGCTGCTACATGGCTGTCTGTGGCTGCTGTCAGCGGCCATGTAGCAGAGCTGAATGGCAGATGACATAGTAAAAACGCATCCCTACACATTACAAACGCTTGGCAAGTCAATAAATAAAAAAAAAAAAAAGGTGCCCAATGCATACGTCACAGAACACATGATCTAAAGGATCGCACATAAAATTGATCAATTTAACATAGACTACTAACGCTCGTGTGACAGCAAATGAATGACCTATGTGCAATCTCATAAGATCCCGTATGCAACCTGGGCGTGTCACATCGCAAATGCGATTGTACAACTAATTGTAACGTGTAAAGCAGGCTTAAGATGCACTTTTCCTATTAAAGATTTGGGAGGAAAATGAGGGGTGTGTCTTAAAATCCGAATGTAGTTTACCGGAGAGTGGTGGAGAGGGGCCACAGGAGGCAGGGTAATGCTGTGAGCTGTGCTGCAGGCGCTGCTCTCTACAGTGGTGCTCTGTGCGGCAGGCGGTGCTGCTCTGTGTGGTGGGCAGCGGGGCTCTGTGCGGCGGGCAGTGACGCTGTGTGCAGCGGGCATCGAGTCTCTGTGCGGCGGGCAGCAACGCTCTGTGCGGTGGGCAGCGACGCTCTATGCGCCTCTGTGTGGCTGGGGGGCCCTGCTCTGTGTGCCTCTGTGCAGCAGGAAGTGGAGCACAGGCCATTCTGAAGATGACAGCGGTGCTGGCTTCAAATAATGGCGCCCAGAGTCGGCGCAGGTGCAGATGGACTTCTCGGCTCAACCTCTCTTCTGCACACACACCAACTCTGGCCGCCATTTCTTTGAAGCCGGCACCGCCGACATCTTCAGTATGACCAGTGCCTTACCACCTGCAGCGAGTACCAGCACAGAGCAGCACCGCAATGAATATTTGGGCCTCCCTCAGCACCGCCCCTGCCTCCTGTGAGTCCGCTCCACCACCGCTGCTGCCCCACCTCCCGGGTAAGACAGCACCAGATTATAAAATGGACCCCATAATTTTTTTTACCTTTTTTATCTCTAAATTTGGGATGCGTCCTATAATCTGGTGCATCTTATAAAACAAAAAATACAGTACTTTGAAGAGTCTCCCAGGTAAATACTAGGTCTCTTCCCATCAGTCACCTGCAGCAGCGCTGAAAAGAGATCGCAGGATCCTCAAAGTATAATTTTCTCTGAAAATCCGAAGCATTTTTAGAGAATAATTTACCGGATTGCAATCGTGCAGCCAGACGGGCATCATCATGAGTTGTCTGATAGGTTACCTTTAACTAAAACTTCTGAACTGAGACTGATATTGTGCCGCCCCCGTGCCAGCAGCCGGGCTGCTCGGATCTGGATCCGCGGTGGCTAAAGGGATCTCCGGACCCGGGGGTCGTTCGGCCACTCAGTGAAAGGGGGACTATGTACAGGGGGATTAGAAGTTCGTGACACCACCCACAGTGCGTGGTAAGATGGTGTACCACTGCTGCTGTTGGTGGGGGAGCCCGGTGGCGGTGGTATAGCAGCAAGGTGTTTAACCCCTCCGTGGGTAGGGGGTTGTGCCCTAGGGCCCGGTGATGGTGGAGAAGGGGAGTCGT
This sequence comes from Anomaloglossus baeobatrachus, assembly GCF_048569485.1. Classification (NCBI taxonomy): domain Eukaryota; kingdom Metazoa; phylum Chordata; class Amphibia; order Anura; family Aromobatidae; genus Anomaloglossus; species Anomaloglossus baeobatrachus. The sequence goes on from NC_134354.1 coordinate 673,606,245, forward strand.
GGGCTGTAGGCCTGGGAGACAGAGAGCAGAGAAACCTACAGTAGTAATGTGGTGCCCTGGACAAGCCAGGTCGTCACAGGTACTGCAAGAACACACCCCACACCCCGAGACAGGCACATCAGCCAGACACAAAATCCTTGTTGCCTCCCTCCAGGGGCTGATGTCCACACCAGGTGGGGTGGAGCCAGGCGGTTGGCCCCACCCACTGAGGAGTTCACAGTCCTGGAGGCGGGAGAAGGAAGTCAGAGTAGTGAGTGAGAAATGAGAAAGGAGTGAGGAGTGAAGTAGAAGTGGAGGAGCAAACTGACCGTGTCCGTGTGTGTGGCCCGGGCACTAAGAGCAAGGTTGGCAGACAGTGGTGGCCGTCTGCAGGAGAGGCAGATCAACGCGGAACCGTAGGACGGGCGGTGGCCCGCCGGTACCGAACCGGGGAGTGAAGTGAAGCCAGCACACACAGGCAGGGCCTGCGGACCCCGACCAGGCTTGGAGCCGCCATTACAGGTCAAATCCGTTAGTGACCGGAACCCCAGGGGTTTCCAAACAGCCAAGACCCGACTGAAGGCAACCGTCCAAACAGTAACAGGGAAATACAGCTACCGCCACAGCTAAAATTCCCAGGGCCAGCGCCTGCGGGCAAAAGGGCTCCTCTGGCCTATATCCACGCTGGGGAGCGGGTTAACGGTGGGAAGCCATCAGGACCGAAGTTACACAAAAGGTGCAGGGAAAGGCAGCCACCACCAACCATCCGGGAGGAACCACAGCAGCCGGCTGCGGGACCCGTCCATCCAGCCGTTTGTTTTACCGGAGACTCTGCATCTGTTCTTGGCTGAGTGAGTACCACCGTGCTATCCGGCACCACGCTGCCCCCGCGACCCTGCACCTCACCAACCCTGCCTCCCCCGTCACCTCACCGGGCCCCGGGACCACCAACCCCCTACCCACGGAGGGGAGAGAAACATCCCAGCTGCTCCCTGCCATCGCTCCCGGGATCCCCGTCAACAGCAGCGGTGGTGCCCCAACCTCACCACAAACCGTGGGTGGCGTCACGGACCAAATCCCCAAACCAAACCACCCCTTTCACTCACGGGCGAGGAGCGCCGCTCGAGTCCCCGGATCCGGCCCACCGCTCGAGCCACCGAGCAGCAGCAGCGCCGGACCCGAGCGTGGTGAGCGCAGCGCCCCGCCGCCCGCGACAGTTATCGTGGTGCTGGATGAGGCTGTGCTGATTTGTAAGGTCAATGAACACACAGGCTGTGATTCAACCAAACGTCCTGCAGTACCGCTGCCGCTGAGGGGGAGCACGTCCAGGTGACCATTCCCAGTGATGTTACTAGTGTGCTTTGGTCTAGTCCGACCCTCCGGGAGCCTCCACTTCCACAGCCCCTCACTCTCTGAGGCTGCTCTCGCATGCTGTCTGGATGCTCCAACTCCCCAGCCTGCTCTTCTCACTGAGAGCTACTTGAGAGCCACCACTCTCCTTGCTCCCCAGCCGACGACTAACTAGTCACCTCCCACCCAGTCTGCTTAACCCTTCGGTGGGCGCCCCTTTCCTCACTGGACCTTCCCCCTGTGTGTGTGTGTGTGGGGTTTGCATGCTGGTCTTAGCACATCACTGGGTGGCACCTGGAACCAAGGAAGAGATGGATGCTGCACGGAAAGGAAAATTGTGCAACACCCTGTGACGAACTGATAGGCCAGAGCGTCACATTACCCCTTGGTTAAACATAGCTCGTCCCCGAGCTACAGGACACATCAGGTTTTATTTAAAACTGCTCCTGTAAGGAGGAAAAAAGGGATAGCAGAGTATAAACAGTTTCCATCCCTCACAGGGGAGGCACACTTCCCAAACACTGCAAAAAGACTCAGAGTCCACACTCCCAATGTCCCGGATCCCATTAACCTGCCACCCAAACAACCTGACCCTCTGCATACCTATGGTGGGCCCGTGTGTTGTAACAGACGACTCTGGTAACAGTCCTGAGCAACCTGGTAGCCGTTGCCCCTTTGCGCCGAACACCACTGGGGACTCCTGGTGCCGTCTACCAGCACAGCACCGTCCAAGGCCCTGGCAGTCTTTCTCCTGTAACAACGGGTGGAAAAAGGTTCAACAAGGAGGGCGCAGTCTAATTATAGCAGAACTTCCTGTCACCCTCCATCTGGGGTCCAGATGGTCTTCTCCAAGGAACACGGGAAGGTTCAACAAGGGTGACAGTCCATATAAAACTTTTAAAACTTTTTATGAACTTGTAGGTAGATGTACCAACTGCTCTGCAGCCGGGGTTACAGGGTCCGGGTGCTCCGCCTCTGAGGACTGGGCCCGGTGATGCGGCCAGGTCTGGTCTGGCCGGTGTCTGGGTGACCGCTGCCGTGGCTGGAATGAGAATTGGGGACTGGATCTCTGCAGCTGGAGCTTCTGGTAGATACGCTGAAGGTTCCGCTGCCGGGGTTGGTGTGGGCAGCTCGGCGTCCGCCGAGGACAAGGTAGTTGATGGTGGAGCGCTCGCCGCGAGCGGGGACGTCCGGATCCCTCAGCCGCTGTGGCCGGATTTGGGCAATCAATAGGGACTGGGTAACGGCTTACCCTCTCTTCACGTGGGATTTCAATCTCATGTGCTCGCACCGCCACCGCCAGGCTCCTCATCTCTTCCCTCCAATGATTCAGAATGAACAGGAACTGCGTCCGCATTCTCCTGCACAGCTGCTCTGTTTCCTCCTCTATCCATGTCGCGGACCCAGGGACAGCACATTCTGGTGACCAGTCTCACTCCGCCATCTTGCCACTGCGTCTTCCAGGAATGTTGTCGCAGAGTCCTGGCGTCCCTGCTCCACTTCCGCTAGTAACACATTCTGGCTTGGTATTTTCGCAGCACCATCTCGCTGACCGTGGCCCTCTGGGAACTTCCAGTTCCGGCCTCACAAGGAAGATGAAGGTCGGGGCTTTGGCTTTGCATGCTTTTCCGATGAAGACAGCTTTTTGGCGTGAAAAGATGGCGGGCAATGGCGGAATTGGCGGGAAAAGGACCCCAGACCTGAAGTCTTCAGCTTTCAAGGCGCAAGTCACCGAGGTAAGTGGGTCCTGCTCGTATCCTGTTTAAGACACCAGCAATTGAGTCCTGCAGTACCGCTGCCGCTGAGGGGGAGCAAGTCCAGGTGACTGTTCCCAGTGATGTTACTGTGACGCCTTGGCCGGGCCAGGAAGTCACAGATAGGGCCCCGCATTACACCAGTCCCCTAACAAGGTGACAGCAGCCAAACATTTAAACCCTAGTCACTCCCCTCAGTGCTTGATGGACACCAGGGGGCGGAGCCAGGCAGTTGGACACGCCCACCGAGGAGTCTCAGAGAGCTTGGGGCGGGAAAGTAACAGTTCAGTGAAAGAGATCAGTTTGAGAGTTCAGTGGAGGAGGTCAGGCCTGTGTGACAGGCCTGTAGCAGACTGACAGGTGCCAGGGTAGGAGCCCGGGTACCTTTGGCTAGGAGTCAGACGGAGGTCTCTGTCTGCAGGAGCTGGGAAGACGGCTCGGTGGAACCGTGGTGGACCAGGACAGGGTAGTGGCCTGCCGGTACCGACCCGGGGAACCAACTCGGAAACCGGAGCACAAAGGGGGGTACTCAGACTCTGAAGCTAGGTCCAGAAGCTACTGGGGGCTAGCCAATTAACTGATTGCGGCCAGGACTATAGGTCCTGTCCCACCCAAAGTCCCGACTGAAGGCAATAGCCCAACGAGGTGGATAGAAAGCCACCGCCACGGCAGAGAGATCCCACGGGCCAGCGTCTGCGGGCAAAGAGCTCGTCAGGCAACCACACGCCGGGGCGCAGACTCCTGAAGTTGCAAGCGCAGGTAGTCCACCATCACAAAACAGGTGCAGGAGAAAGGCAAAGACCACCAACTGGGTGGGGGACCAGACTGCAGCCGGCTGTGGGCACCGACCACCATCACCTTGGTTTACCAGAGACTCGTGTGTGTTTACTAATAGTGAGTACATCAGTGCCCTCCGGCCGCCCATCTCCCTGCACCGCCCAACTCAGCCCCCAACGGGTCCCGGAGGGGTTAACAACTTGCTGCACAACATCTCCCCCAGGTGCCTCGAAACTGCAGCGGTGGTGTCCACCTTCACCACATCCTATGGGTGGCGTCATGAATTTAAACACGGCTCCGGCCGTACACCCACGTCCTCACACCACCAACCACCTTTTGATCGGCGTGACCGCAGGACCCCGGGTCCGGAGACCCTCGAGCCACCCACTGTAGGTCTGGACCCCAGCGGCTCGGCTGATGAGCACGGGGTGGCACATTACTAGTGTGTTTTGGTCTTGTCCGACCCTCCGGGAGCCTCCACTTCCACAGCCCCTCACTCTCTCTCACTGTCTGGGAGCTCCAACTCCCCAGCCTGCTCTCCTCACTGAGAGCTTCTTGAGAGCCACCACTCTCCTTGCTCCCCAGCCGACGACTAACTAGTCACCTCCCACCCAGTCTGCTTAACCCTTCGGTGGGCGTCCCTTTCCTCACTGGACTTGCCCCCTGTGTGTGTGTGTGTGTGTGTGTGTGTGGGGGGGGTCTGCATGCTGGTCTTAGCACATCACTGGGTGACACCTGGAACCAAGGGAGAGATGGATGATGCACGGAAAGGAAAATTGTGCAACACCTTGTGACGACCTGATAGGCCAGGGCGTCACAATATTACCACCATAAAGTGATAATTTAATGGTAAATCCAATGACTCAACAGTAACATCGGTAACATTCTCATTGATTGCAGTTATGCACTTTCTCTTTTTTCCCATTCGGCCCAGACCGCCTTGATAACTTCTTCCATCCATGACTTGACTCCGCAAAATATTACACAGGGACATCTAATCACTTTTCACGCACCCTCCTTAATTACCCCCTTTATGTAAACCACTTTGTGCTATAACCACTGCGCTATTCAATAATATTGCTCTCCATGTTCCTTGCCGTGTCCCAGACAGTAACAGTGCATCCTCTGTTCCTGTACATTTATAAGGCCCGCTCTGTGCCTCCTTTTAGTAATAATGCTTGTTATAGTAATAATGTCCCCCTCTAGCTCCATGTAGTAATAATAATAATTAGGAACTACCTGTTAAATTTTAACCTGGACAAGCGCATAGCGATTGCTCATCAGTGGCATGGCCCATTATTAGGCTTGGGTCTTGTGTAGTGTCTGTCCAAGAGGCACCTACTAAGGGCTAGGACACACAGCAAGTAAAACGGCCCAAGTGAAATGCGACAAAAAAAGAGAAAGGCTTGCAACTCAAGGTGAGCAGAGCAAGAAAAGGAGCCAGAGACCAGCCTCTTGGACTAGTCACCTGTGTGGCTTTGTGCCCGGTTGGCTTTTAAAAGTATGTTTTTGTCTAAAACAGTGTTTTTTTCTCTATACAATGTTTGAAAATACAATATTCCTGGCTGATACACGATTACTCCTTTTAATGTTAATGACTCCATTGTCTTTGTAAACCATGCCAATATGAATGATAAGCCAACAATTTGCACTTCATTTCTAATTTCATATATATATATATATAAATATGAAATAATTTTTAGCTCAAACAGTAATCAAAAAAGGAAACAAGGTAGAAAAATAGAGATGCCAGAATTGCTGTTTTTCAGTTTTTCAGTTTATCTCGATAAAAACATCAGCACACATATATACAGTCATATGAAAACGTTTGGGCACCCCTATTAATGTTAACCTTTTTTCTTTATAACAATTTGGGTTTTGCAACAGCTATTTCAGTTTCATATATCTAATAACTGATGGACTGAGTAATATTTCTGGATTGAAATGAGGTTTATTGTACTAACAGAAAATGTGCAATCCGCATTTAAACAAAATTTGACCGGTGCAAAAGTATGCGCACCCTTATCAATGTCTTGATTTGAACACTCCTAACTACTTTTTACTGACTTACTAAAGCACTAAATTGGTTTTGTAACCTCATTGAGCTTTGAACTTCATAGGCAGGTGTATCCAATCATGAGAAAAGGTATTTAAGGTGGCCACTTGCAAGTTGTTCTCCTATTTGAATCTCCTATGAAGAGTAGCATCATGGGCTCTTCAAAACAACTCTCAAATGATCTGAAAACAAAGATTATTCAACATAGTTGTTCAGGGGAAGGATACAAAAAGTTGTCTCAGAGATTTAAACTGTCAGTTTCCACCTTGAGGAACATAGTAAGGAAATGGAAGAACACAGGTACAGTTCTTGTTAAGCCCAGAAGTGGCAGGCCAAAAAAAATATCAGACAGGCAGAGAAGAAGAATGGTGAGAACAGTCAAGGACAATCCACAGACCACCTCCAAAGACCTGCAGCATCATCTTGCTGCAGATGGTGTCAATGTGCATCGTTCAACAATACAGCGTACGTTCCACAAGGAGAAGCTGTATGGGAGAGTAATGCGAAAGAAGCCGTTTCAGCAAGCACGCCACAAACAGTTGCCTGAGGTATGCAAAAGCACATTTGGACAAGCCAGTTACATTTTGGAAGAAGGTCCTGTGGACTGATGAAACAAAGATTGAGTTGTTTGGTCATACAAAAAGGCGTTATGCATGGAGGCAAAAAACACGGCATTCCAAGAAAAGCACTTGCTACCCACAGTAAAATTTGGTGGAGGTTCCATCATGCTTTGGGGCTGTGTGGCCAATGCCGGCAACGGGATTCTTGTTAAAGTTGAGGGTCACATGGATTCAACTCAGTATCAGCAGATTCTTGTCAATAATGTGCAAGAATCAGTGACGAAGTTGAAGTTACGCAGGGCATGGATATTTCAGCAAGACAATGATCCAAAACACCGCTCCAAATCTACTCAGGCATTCATGCAGAGGAACAATTACAATGTTCTGGAATGGCCATCCCAGTCCCCAGACCTGAATATCATTGAACATCTGTGGGATGATTTGAAGTGTGTTGTCCATGCTCGGCGACCATCAAACTTAACTGAACTGGAATTGTTTTGTAAACAGGAATGGTCAAATATACCTTCATCCAGGATCCAGGAACTCATTAAAAGCTACAGGAAGCGACTAGAGGCTGTTATTTTTGCAAAAGGAGGATCTACAAAATATTAATGTCACTTTTATGTTGAGGTGCCCATACTTTTGCACCGGTCAAATTTTGTTTAAATGCAGATTGCACATTTTCTGTTAGTACAATAAACCTCATTTCAATCCAGAAATATTACTGAGTCCATCAGTTATTAGATATATGAAACTGAAATAGCTGTTGCAAAAACCCAAATTGTTATAAAGAAAAAAGATTAACATTAATAGGGGTGCCCAAACTTTTTCATATGACTGTATGTAGCACCCAGGGGGCAGGGGGTTCAGGTCTGGTCTCGTACCTGTTACTCGTCACCAGGCAGGTGTGGAGGTCGGGATGTCGCGGTGGCCTGCCCGCTTTTGTGCTCCGAGGTGTCCACAATAAAAGGGACTAAGAAGTGGATGTTGGGAGTTGTCTTTCTGTGACGCCACCTGTGGTATGCGGCCAGGGATTAGCCGCCGCTGTGGGTGACGTCCTCTGGTGCGGATGGTGATGTCGCAGCTAAGATGTTTCTGCTGTCCACAGGTAGATGATGGAGGTAGTAGTAGTACGTCAGGTTGCAGGACTGAGGGCGCCGATAGTAACCAGACAACACAGATTGGTAGTTTCCATTTACCTTTACTGGTAACAGATTGTAGTCCCGAGGTTACCGTGGTCCAGTCAGCCTGGTAGCAGGGAGGAATGTCTCTTTGCCAGGTACGTTGAAGGCCTTCCTTTATGCGCTTTGGATGTCGGATCCCCATGGCTTGGGGGCCCCGGTTTCCTGGTTGCTTAGTGCTATGTCCCTCTCTGATGGGTAGCGCGAGCCGGATATGGGGCCCGCGTGTTCCTCTGCGGCCCCGGGATCTATTTTGCTACTTCACCTTAGAGCTTTGTTGGTGGGCCAGGAAACTTGGAATCTCCTGCCCTCCGGGTTTTACTACTCAGACTGTAGTACCCAGTAATCTAGGATGCCGGTGTCCTGTACAATGCGCTTGGTCCCGGAGAGCTTGCAGACAGCTCTCTACAGCGACCAGTCTCTTTCCTCTCCTCCCGAGTTCTTCTTGGTTTCACTTTCTGCTCCTCTGACTAATCCCTTCCCATCCCAGAATGCACAAGGGAGACTCGTTCCAACCAGGACTTGAGCTTCCCCATTGAGATCTTCCCTGCTGCTTCCAGGCATAACACTGTCCTCCAGGTGAAGAGAACAATGCCACTGTGACTCCCATGACCACTGGGGTGCCACATTATATATATCTAATATATAAAGCTGAATGTGTGTGCGTGTGTGTTTGTGTGTGTGTGTGTCTATCCGGGATTGGCATCTGCACCGTCGCAGCTACAGCCACAAAATTTTGCACACTCACACGTCTGGACCCCGAGAGCGTCATAGGCTATGTAGTGAGGTGAAATTTTAACCCCTAACAAGTCTACACATTTAGTCCATTTCTTTTCTAAACTTAGAATTCCCTTCGAAAAAAATTCTTGATCTTGACCCTCAAAAAAATCCCCAACAGCGGTTATCACGTCGCTATTGTCGTCAAATTTCTTGCCCCGGAGGTGATCCTTGAGCCGAGGAAAGAGAAAGAAGTCACTGGGGGTTAGATCTGGCGAATAGGGGGGGTGTTTAACCAGTTCAAAGACCACTTCTTGAATGGTTGCCATGGCAACTGCAGCTTTGTGAGCCGGCGCGTTATCTTCGTGAAACAGCACTCCAGCCCGTAGTTTGCCGCGCCTTTTCTCCTTGATAGCCTCCCGCAATCTTCTTATTTGTTCTGCGTAGTAGGATCCCGTAATAGTGGCTCCCTTCTCCAAATAGTCCACCATAATAATTCCTTCAGCGTCCCAAAAATCGAACGCCATAACCTTCCCTGCTGAGCTTGACACTTTGAATTTCTTCGGCGTCGGTTCGTCGGCTCATTTCCATGTCATCGATTGTTGTTTAGTTTCGGGATCATAGTGGTGGATCCAGGTCTCGTCCATGGTCAAAAAACGTGACAAAAAATTCTCCTTGTCTACTTGGAACTTTTTGAGATTTGCTATTGAAATGTCAATTCGTTTCATCTTTTGCTCGTCGGTTAACATTTTTGGCACCCAACGCGCGGAGACCTTTCTCATATGCAATTCTTTTGAAAGGATTCTTTGAATACTGCCATATGAGATCCCTGTGACCTCAGCTACATGCCTGATAGTCACTCTTCGATCTGCCAATACAACTTCTTCAACTTTTTTCACGTTTTCTTCATTGAGGGACGTGGATGGGCGTCCTTCACGATGTTCATCTTCCGTCAATGTTTTTCCCAGCTTAAATTCCTTGGCCAAACGTGCAACTGTGGAATATGGAGGAGAAGAGTCCCCCAATATTTCCACCAAGTCGCTGTGTATGTCTTTGGTAGTCATTTTTTTCAAGCAGAGGTATTTGATGACAGCTCTGAGCTCGTTTTTTTCCATTTTGATGTTCACTCCTCGGCAGTTCATATTCAAATGAATGTAGCTCCCGGGAATCGTGGCCTATTTAAGTGATTTTTTTTTTACTGGACTAGTGGGTACCTAAGAGAGAAGAAAACATTTTATTTTAATTTCTGTGTGCAATAGAAATAACCAATTATCATTACTTTTGGATCGCCCCTCGTACAGAGATAGCTGTCAATATTTGATAGGACCGGCGTCCATACACTAACAGCAGCCAAACCCTCCCCAAAAGATAAAGTTGAGAAAGATATGGATTAGGCATGTCAAATGTCTGTCTGCCTATTCCTTTGTTGTTGGTGAGATAAGCTACTGGCAGAAGAGTCTGGCAGCAGCTCTTTCTTAAGGCCCCGTCACACTAAGCAACATCGCTAGCAACATCGCTGCTAACGAACAACTTTTGTGACGTTGCTAGCGATGTTGCTGTGTGTGACATCCAGCAACAAGCTGGCCCCTGCTGTGAGGTCGTTGGTTGTTGCTGAATGTCCTGGGTCATTTTTTAGTTGTTGCTGTCCTGCTGTGAAGCACAGATCGCTGTGTGTGACAGCGAGACAGCAACAACTGAATGTGCAGGCAGCAGGAGCCGGCTTCTGCGGAGGCTGGTAACCAATGTAAACATCGGGTAACCAAGAAGCCCTGTCCTTGGTTACCCGATATTTACCTTTGATACCAGCCTCCCCCGCTCTCACTGTCACTGATGTGTGCTGTAAGTAGGAGAGCAGGGAGCCAGCGCTAAGCAGTGTGCGCTGCTCCCTGCTCTGTGCACATTTAGCTGCAGCACACATCAGGTAATTAACCCCATGTGTGCTGTAGCTAGGAGAGCAGGGAGCCAGCGCTCAGTGTGCGCTGCTCCCTGCTCTCTGCACGTGTAGCTGGTCACTGGTTGCTGGTGAGCTCACCAGCAACTCGTGTAGCCACGCTCCAGCGATCCCTGCCAGGTCAGGTTGCTGGTGGGATCGCTGGAGCGTCGCAGTGTGACAGCTCACCAGCAACCTCCTAGCAACTTACCAGCGATCCCTATCGTTGTTGGGATCGCTGGTAAGTTGCTTAGTGTGACGGTACCTTTAGAAAACACGGGAGCACTTGAGAAATCGGACATTGTGAGCAGGGTGCTACAAAGTAAAATAATTATAAAAATGCAAAATGCTGAATTTCACTATTTTATCCTTAACTAATGAGTGTATCAATAATCAATTTACTTTCCATTATAGACATTTTTTTAATAAAACTGCCCCCCTACAGTTGGTTCTCACAACTTCTAGACCCATAATTCAGGTTCCTTCAATTTCACTATTATCATGCTCCCTTCAATTTTTTTATAAATATGTATGATTAATATTATAAAAAGGTTTATATAGGTTTATATAGGGGTGTTTTGTTCTCCCTACATATATTTTATTACATATTAATTTATTAAAGTAAATAACTCACTTCGTTCATCATGTAATTGAGTAGTTTATGTCAAATACATTATCCTTTCCTTTTGAAAAATATGTAAGCACAATGTTTGTGCTAGTGTTGCAACACATAATACATTTCTTACTCAGGAAAAATAAACCACTTTCATTCAAAAACTATTTTGTTCTGATTTGTGCTCCATTATGCTGTTTTATGCAAGGATAATTACTTTATATTACTTTATATTTCCAATATATTCCAATATTCCAATATATATATATTCCAATATTATGTCCTTTTTTTGTTTGTTTGGGGGTTTTTTTTTTTGTTTTTTTTTTTAACAATCTGAGGTTTATTTGGGAGATGCTCCTTTATCTTGTTTGAAGATCTCCCAATATTTTTTAAGGACAGGGAGTCTAATTTCACCTAACTAACCTATTAATATGGCAGTACAGGTTATAGACCGCTGAAAAAAGTCATACCTGTCTGTCCCATATCAGATGTCTTGTTGTTATTAAATCTTTTATCACTTTATGTAAATGAGCTCTTCCAGGCTATGGGGCAGATGCTGCCTGGAAGATAACTCCGCCTACATGGTTTATTTTAAATAAAAGGGGTGTTCCCAGTGTGATGTATGATGGCCGCGCTCTGCTCTCACTGGAGAGCTGTGTGTGATTATAACTGACAAGCAAAATATAACAATGTTTTGAACTTTTGACTTTCAGGCTCCGTATCTCACCATTCAATACACCTTTCAGTGTGAGACTATCTTCATTTTATAGACAATCATCTTGGCTATCACATACGTAAATGTGACTTGCAACAATTTAGCATATGATTAGTTATGCAGATTCTTGTCATATCACTGCATTATTACGATTTTGCTCCTACTGGTGAAAAAATCTTTTTCTACCTGTATAATACAAATTACAACCTGTTCTCACATTCAATATAACTCAGTGATTTATTAGGTTGATTCCCAAGCAACAGTAACTGGTTTGAATTAAAGACAATCCATGAAGAAGATTTTCCAAGAAAAGATAAAAAATATCATCCAGCTCATCGATATTGGTCTCTCGGCCAAGAATGTTGCCAAACTGCATCATGTCATGCCTAAAAAAAAGTATATTCTGAGGGATCCATCATGGGAGAATAAATTCTTTACTACATATGCGTTATTCACTTGTCATGTTACAATAGCTCAACTCAAACACTCGTATAAGATGTGAGTTCTGATGTAACATGACTTAACTGCCTGTAAGGGGTACTTTGCACGTTGCGACATTGCTGCTGCGATCTCGTTGGGGTCAAATCGAAAGTGACGCACATCCGGCACCAGTAACGACGTTGCAACGTGTAAAGCCTTGAAGCACCGATAAACGATCGCAAAAGCGTCGAAAATTGGTGATCTGTGTAGTGTCGGTTATTTCCATAATTTCGCTGCAGCGACAGGTACGATGTTGTTCCTCGTTCCTGCAGCAGCACACATCGCTGTGTATGAAGCCGCAGGAGCGAGGAACATCTCCTTACCTGCGTCCACCGGCTATGCGGAAGGAAGGAGGTGGGTGGAATGTTTACGTCCCGTTCATCTCCGCCCCTCCGCTTCTATTGGCCGCCTGCCGTGTGACGTCGCTGTGACGCCGCACGACCCACCCCCTTAGGAAGGAGGCGGGTCGCCAGCCAGAGCGACGTCGCAGGGCTGGTAAGTGCGTGTGAAACTGCCGTAGCGATAATGTTCGCTATGGCAGCTATCACAAGATATCGCATCTGCGACGGGGGCGGGGACTATCGCACTCGGCATCGCTACAATCGGCTAGCAATGTCACAGCATGCAAAGTAACCCTAAGACATAGTAGCATAAACCAACTACAGATTTTCACTGTGAAGAACCTTTACATTATAAAAACTCTGGTAAGAACAGTATGACATCAGTGAAATGGAGTGTCTTATGTGTAATTCAGTATGTAATATGTCTATTAAATATATAAATCAAAAATAAAATAGAAAAATATAACCTTGTAGTTGCCAACAATATTCAAAAAATATGGGGGGTTTTCCCAGGTGTCATAAATAAAAAAAATTTACTACACCCATTCTCCAAAATCTCAGGAGCTTAAAGGAGCTCTCTGGGTATACAAAAACTACATAACCAAAGGAATTTATATTATAAATACATTCCAAATTACCTTTAATTAGAAAATATTAATAGTTTAGTCTAGGGAGGTAGTCACTATAGAATTTTAAATAGCTGTTATTTTACACTGAAAATGTGCTAGGACACAAGGCAAATGTGCTTACAGTGGATTTTCTGATCTGATACTGGAGATAGCGGGGGAGCTGAGGTATGAAGAGGCTGCTCACACTGCTGTCCAGCCTTTCTGTCTGATGTAATACAGGATATACCAAGGTGCTGAGGTAAGAAGAGGCTGCTGATACTGCTGCTCACATCTGTCTTCCTGATCTAATACAGGAGATATCAAGGATGGTAAAGTACAAAAAAAGTCTCTAACAATGCTATCCACCCTGTTTTCTGTATATATAATATATATTACATATAGGTATCTCCAGGTTATAGCACTGGAGCTTTCTACTACACACATTCTAAGATTCTAAGACAGTTTTCTGTCAATGTAATAGTACAGTAACCACTTTAATTCTATAATGATTACCCACTTAAATGGTATTGTCAAGTTGTCTCTTGAGCAACTCAGAGCATTACAGTCTCCTTACACTTTACTTACTTCCTGGTTTCTGACAGGCTGTGCACTCCCCCTTGAGTATCAGCTCTCGTGAGTAGCAGACCTTTGGTAGTAGAATTAAAAAGCTCAGCACAAGTTCTGCTGTAACATATTCAGCTATTAGTGGTTTGTGTTGGAGTTTACATTACTATCACTGTGTTTATATATAGAGATAACAGAGAATTTGAACATGCACCCATCTGAAGAAAATGAAAGTGATGATTTGGAGAACTGCTCTAGGAGAAGCCAGTTCTGTGGGCTGATAATTTTGCAAGATTTATAACAGCAGGTTGTCAGGAGCTGAGAGATAGGGGAATGAGGTGTGCAGATAACTACTGTATAGAAATCAATGTGATGGAGAGAACTAACTGATTTGTGTGAATCCATCCCATGGAATATAACTACTGTGCACATCCAGCATGGTCTAGGCAGACTAGTGACTAAACTTCATGGTAACTATGTGTGACTATGAAAAATAAGATATATAGTTGCAGGAGAATAAAATCAGATTGAGAATTAAAATCAATTACAAAATTCCTATTTTTTGAGATGTCCTAAATAAAGCAATTTAATAACTTGAGACTACACCTTTAAAGAAAACAATTGTGATTTGCTAAATAAAATGAATTTAATAATTTATAATGACCTTCTCTTTAGTCATTTTTTCCTATTCCTGAAAAACCCCTTTAAACTGCCCCTATGGCAGGAGGGTTGTCTATGAAATTAATTTTATACCTTGACTTGATAAAATGCTGCATTTACTAGATCATAGGTAAATAAATACACCAAGGGAC